>NW_024098045.1:0-8577 GCF_016545835.1 Crotalus tigris | reverse complement strand
CTCAAATTCGCCGTCCTCCAGGGTCTTTGAAATGCGACCTTACCAATATGGCGGACTTCCGGTCCGTCCTTCTTAATCATCCTTCCACTTCCTTTTTTTCCGGGGACCTTCTGGGCAGGGCGGACTCGACGTCCGACCAACGAGGTAAGCCTTGAAAACCCCATGCAAAAGGCTTATTTCCCTTGGCGGCCGCAATACCCGTCCCATAGCATTTACCATCGAGGCCACCGTAGGCCTTTTCCACGGCCTCAATGCCGCTATCGCTAAGGGAGGGAAAACAGTGCCCTCCCGTGGCCAAGCCGGGTAGAGCAGCCACCGAAAGAAATAAACCTTTGAAAATGGCAAAAGGGCCTCCCGTCGCCCTATTAATATTAATAAGAGGTTACTAATAGAGACGGGGGAAAAATAAATAGCCTTAAAATCCCATTTAAAAGCTTTATTTTTTTCGGCGACCGCAGTACCCGTTTTTGACCACGGGGGGCACAGTTTTCCGTCCCGTAGCATGACCACCGACGACGACGTTCCCAGCACGGCCGAGTTCCTGTCCATCCGTCGAATTCGTCCCCGACTTCCTGTCCGTTCGCAGCACGGTTCCCTGCTTTTTCCCGTGCTCTTTTCTGCACTACGTGGACGGAGCGCACGTCTCCCGGCGAGGCCTCGGGAAGGAAAAAAAGGAAGCCTGCTACTGCCTCAGGTGAGCCGAGCCATCCCCGCATTTCCTGATTCCAGAAAGATACCGGCTTTCTCTGTTACCTAGTTAGCGGGGGATCCCCACCTTCCCCGTCCCCCGCCTCCTCCCCGGCCACTCGTTTGGTCCTCTCCCCTAAGATGTCCGCCGGGCCGTTCCTGGCCTTTCGCCGCCGGTATCTGTAAAAATGCGACCGAGAACCGGCGGCGGCGGCGGCGCCGGAGGTTGCGAGACGTGGTCTCTTTGCGCTCTTTCCCTTTCAGCTCTAGGGGCTGAATTGGGAACGTAGAGACGAAGTTAGCTTATTTTACTAGCACACTTCGGGGTCGTTTACGCGAGCTCAGCCGCGGCTTCTTTTTAGCTCCTTTTTAGAGGCGGGGCCGGCGGGACACGCTCCAGGCTTTTGGCGTCCGGGTCGGGAAGGGGGTTCCGACCCGTCTCGGGGGTCTCCTCGAAGGCTGCCAAGCAAGGCAGCCGTTGAATGGTGTTTTCCCAGCGCCCGAGTCCCGGGTGTAGAAGAACCAGTCGTATCGCGCTTCCCTGTGTTACCCCTTAAGAGGTTGCTCCTCCTAAAAGTGCACCCCGCTCGCCCCCTTCAAGCAAATCCAGGTGTTTTTATTCAAGAATAGTTTTGTTTGTCCTGCCCTGCTATTTCTTTAAGGAGATCGTACGTATGTAGGTTTGTATTTAGGTTTGATGTTTCTCAACTATCTTTCTTAGAGATCCCTATGTATTAATATAGGTGCAATATCAAATCTCTTATTTGAAATTGTGTGCATTTTTATTAAGAAACGATCAATATAAAAATAAATGCAGATTATTTTGAAAATGTGTATAACCTATCGTTCCCTTCTAGGTTTATCTTTTAAAGGATGGATAAAAGGGATGAGACGTGAGAAGCTGCACCTAATGGCTTTTATTATTTTGTTCGCCGTCCATCTAACTTTGTAGACCTTCGTCCAAAACAAGTCAGGGTTAGTAAGGGTAGGAGATTCCTTCCTTTCCTCCCCAGGTTGCCGTAAACAGCCCACCCACCGCCCAGAGGTAAGAGAAAGGAAAAGCAGGTCTCTCTGGGGGCAGCAGGAGACCTGGGTCTTTGCAGAGTCCGGCTTGCAATTTTGCTAACTTCCCCCAGTCACAGCTGCATGGACTGAGGTAGCGGCCAGGAGAAGGGTGGGGACGATGCGGCTGAAAGCTTCAGCCTTTTTCGGACAGAGGCAGTGGAGAAAGGAGGTCACGCTCCCTGGATTTCCAGCTAGGAGCCTCCGCCGGAATGGTGAACCCACAAACTTGCTGTATGTGGCTGTGGCTGTTGAACCTGCTTGTATCCCCGTTCCTAGTGAAGAAGCGAGGGTCCCAGAAGGGAACTGGGGGCGCTGCGACGAGGAGGGGGGGGGGACGGGAGGAGGACGGGAAACAGGAAGTGTCCCAACCTTTTTTTGCCACTTTCAGTGAGGGTAAGGCTTTTCCTTTTAAAGAGACAGGGATGGAAATGGAGTAAGGTTGGGAGCCCAGTAAAAACCCCAAGAGGAAGCGGGAAACAGGGTGGGAGGTTGCGAGGGCCACCGCTCCTCTCAATATTGCAGTTTTTGGTGGGAAATAGCGGGAGGGACCTCTCCAAGGGCCTACCCACTAGCAGAGCTTGGCAGTTCTTTGCTTCATTCTTTGCTCTAACCAAGAATAAAATAAACTCCAAATGGGATAGCAGTCCGTATGTTCTTTGTACGACTCGTACAATATTAATATCGTTAATATTAGGCCATCCTAGGCTGATCTGAACAGGTTTAAGAATTTTATTTTATTCTCTGGTTAGAGCAGAATGAAGAGCATTAGGAATTGAACACACATCTTGAGACTAGCAAACTTTTTGAAGCAGATTCTGCTTCCGTGCTGCGTGCAGCAAACGGGCCTCCCCTGGCCATATATATCAGGGTGTTAATACCGTAATAAAAGATAGAGATATAGTCATTTTAAAATGCCATAAAAAGGTTTTATTTCTTTTGTTGTTGTGTTAATTGCGAAGTCGTGTCGACCCATCCCGACCCATGGACAACGTCCTCCAGGTCTTCCTGTCCTCTACCATCTTCTGGAGTCCATTTAAATTCACACCTACTGCTTCAGTGACTCCATCCAGCCACCTCATTCTCTGTCGTCCCCTTCTTCTAGTGCCCTCAATCTTTCCCAGCATTAGGCTCTTCTCCAGTGAATCCTTCCTTCTCATTAGGTGGCCAAAGTACTTGAGTTTCAACTTCAGGATCTGGCCTTCCAAAGAGCAGTCGGGGTTGATCTCTTCTAGGACTGACCGGTTTGAACGCCTTGCAGTCCAAGGAACCCCCGCAGGTATTTCTTCACCAGCCAAATCACCGTGCCACACAAGAGACCTCCCATTCCTTGGCGCTCAGCCTTCTTTATGCGTCCATACTTTCACACCAACATTGCAATGGGGCAAACCATGGGCATGGACTATACGCCTTTGTGGCAGGGTGATGTCTTGCTTTTTAGTACGCTTTCTAGATTTGCCATAGCTTTCCTTCCCAGGAGCAAGCGTCTTTTAATTTCTTGGCTGCAGTCCCCATCTGAGGTGATCTTGGAGCCCAGAAAAATAAAATCTGTCACCACCTCCATTTCTTCCCCATCTCATTGCCAGGAATTGAGTGGGCCGGATGCCATGATTTTGGTTTTCTTAATGTTGAGTTTCAAGCCAACTTTTGCACTCTCTTTCTTCACCCGCATCAAGAGGCTACTTAGTTCCTCCTCGCTGTGTGCCCTTAGAGTGGTATCATCTGCCTATCTTAGGTTGTTGATATTTCTCCCGGCAATCTGAATTCCAACTTTTGTTTCATCTAGCCCTGCCTTTCTCATGATGTGCTCTGCATATAAGTTAAATAGGCAGTGCGACAGTATACAGCCTTGCCGGACTCCTTTTCCAATTTTGAACCCATCCGTGGTTCCGTGTCCAGTTCTCACTGTTGCTTCTTGAGCCGCATATAGGTTTCTCAAGAGACAAATAAGATGGTCTGGCATTCCCCTCTCTTTAAGAACTTGCCACAATTTGTTGTGATCCACACAATGAAAGGCTTTAGCATAGTCAATGAAGCAGAAGTAGATGTTTTTCTGGAACTCCCTAGCTTTCTCCATGATCCAGTGGTGTCGCACTTCCCTGTGTTACACCTTAAGAGGGTGCTCCTAAAAGTGCACCCCGCTCGCCCCCTTCAAGCAAACCCCGATGTTTTTATTCAAGAATGGTTTAGTTTGTCCTGCCCTTCCTTTTCTTTAAGGAGATCGTACGTATGTAGGTTTGTATTTAGGTTTGGTGTTTATAAACTATATTTCTTAGAGATACCTATGTGTTAATATAAGCGCAATATCAAATATCTATTTGAAATATTGTGTATTTTCATTAGGAAAGATCAATATAAAAATAAATGTAGTTTATTTTGAAAAAGTATATAACCTATCGTTACCTTATAGGTTTATCATTTAAAGGAGGGGTAAAAGGGATGAGACGTGAGACGTTGCAACTAATGGCATTTATCAATTTGTTCGCCGTCCATCTAACTTTGTAGACCTTCGTCTATTAATAATGTGTTAATAGCGTTAATAAAGATAGAGAATGCGGTCATTTTAAAATGCCATTAAAAAGGGTTTATTTCTTTGGGTGGCCGCAATACCCATTTTTGACGCCGGGAGGGCACAGTTTTCTGTCCCATAGCTTTGGCTTGGAGTCCATCCTAGGCCTTTTTAATGGCCTCCATCCTATAGCTAAGGCAGGGGTAGGCAACCTTGGCTCTTTGATGACTGGTGGACTTCAACTCCCAGAATTCCTGAGCCAGCCCTGCTAAGGGACGGAAAACTGGTAAAATCAGATACTGCGGCCAGAAAAATAAATAAACCTCTTTAAGATGATTATTCTTGATTATTAAAACCTTATTAATATGAATAAGCCACGATAGGCCTTAACTCGGTTTAAGATTGGAACCAGGATTTCTTCTGCGCCCGTGTCGCACCGGCCGGGCCCCCCGTCGCCACGTAAATATTAATAATAAGTCGTTAAGAATAAAAATAGAGAAGAATAAGCTTCAAATGGTGTTAAAAAGTATTTATTTCTTTGGGCGGCAGCAGTACCCGTTTTTGACCACAGGAGGGCAGTGTTTCACGTCCCATAGCCTTAACAGGGAGGCCGTCGTAGGCCTTTTGCCCAGGATCGGGACACGGAGAAGCTAAGCCGCAAAGCGCAGAGCGTCAGCCAAAGGGTCGCCACTCTATGCTCCTCCGAAAGGGACGGGCCGCTTCCCTCGGCCTTCTGCGCAGGTCGGCCGGCTGGCTCTTGACGCGTAATCTGCGAGAGGGCCTCTCTGGACGGCGGACTTCCTGTCCGTCGGTATCGGCGGTCCCCCAGGTGCTGCGGCAAACGACTTCCGTCCCTTCGTTCTTAATCTTCCCCCCTACTTCCTTTCGGGTAGACCTCCTCAATATGGCCGACTTCCCGTCCGCTCAAATTCGCCGTCCTCCAGGGTCTTTTTGAAATGCGACCTTCCCAATATGGCGGACTTCCGGTCCGTTCTTCTTAATCATCCTTCCACTTCCTTTTTTTCCGGGGACCTTCTGGGCAGGGCGGACTCGACGTCCGACCAACGAGGTAAGCCTTGAAAACCCCATTCAAAAGGCTTATTTCCCTTGGCGGCCGCAATACCCGTCCCCTAGCATTTACCATCGAGGCCACCGTAGGCCTTTTCCACGGCCTCAATGCCGCTATCGCTAAGGGAGGGGAAACAGTGCCCTCCCGTGGCCAAGCCGGGTATAGCAGCCACCGAAAGAAATAAACCTTTGAAAATGGCAAAAGGGCCTCCCGTCGCCCTATTAATATTAATAAGAGGGTACTAATAGAGACGGGGGGAAAATAAATAGCCTTAAAATCCCATTTAAAAGCTTTATTTTTTTCGGCGACCGCAGTACCCGTTTTTGACCACGGGGGGCACAGTTTTCCGTCCCGTAGCATGACCACCGACGACGACGTTCCCAGCACGGCCGAGTTCCGGTCCATCCGCCGAATTCGTCCCCGACTTCCTGTCCGTTCGCAGCACGGTTCCCTGCTTTTTCCCGTGCTCTTTTCTGCACTACGTGGACGGAGCGCACGTCTCCCGGCGAGGCCTCGGGAAGGAAAAAAAGGAAGCCTGCTACTGCCTCAGGTGAGCCGAGCCATCCCCGCATTTCCTGATTCCAGAAAGATACCGGCTTTCTCTGTTACCTAGTTAGCGGGGGATCCCCACCTTCCCCCTGCCCCGCCTCCTCCCCGGCCACTCGTTTGGTCCTCTCCCCTAAGATGTCCGCCTGGCCGTTCCTGGCCTTTCGCCGCCGGTATCTGTAAAAATGCGACCGAGAACCGGCGGCGGCGGCGGCGCCGGAGGTTGCGAGACGTGGTCTCTTTGCGCTCTTTCCCTTTCAGCTCTAGGGGCTGAATTGGGAACGTAGAGACGAAGTTAGCTTGTTTTACTAGCACACTTCGGGGTCGTTTACGCGAGCTCAGCCGCGGCTTCTTGTTAGCTCCTTTTTAGAGGCGGGGCCGGCGGGACACGCTCCAGGCTTTTGGCGTCCGGGTCGGGAAGGGGGTTCCGACCCGTCTCGGGGGTCTCCTCGAAGGCTGCCAAGCAAGGCAGCCGTTGAATGGTGTTTTCCCAGCGCCCGAGTCCCGGGTGTAGAAGAACCAGTCGTATCGCGCGTCCCTGTGTTACCCCTTAAGAGGTTGCTCCTCCTAAAAGTGCACCCCGCTCGCCCCCTTCAAGCAAATCCAGGTGTTTTTATTCAAGAATAGTTTTGTTTGTCCTGCCATGCTATTTCTTTAAGGAGATCGTACGTATGTAGGTTTGTATTTAGGTTTGATGTTTCTCAACTATCTTTCTTAGAGATCCCTATGTATTAATATAGGTGCAATATCAAATCTCTTATTTGAAATTGTGTGCATTTTTATTAAGAAACGATCAATATAAAAATAAATGCAGTTTATTTTGAAAATGTGTATAACCTATCGTTCCCTTCTAGGTTTATCTTTTAAAGGATGGATAAAAGGGATGAGACGTGAGAAGCTGCACCTAATGGCTTTTATTATTTTGTTCGCCGTCCATCTAACTTTGTAGACCTTCGTCCAAAACAAGTCAGGGTTAGGAAGGTTAGGAGATTCCTTCCTTTCCTCCCCAGGTTGCCGTAAACAGCCCACCCACCGCCCAGAGGTAAGAGAAAGGAAAAGCAGGTCTCTCTGGGGGCAGCAGGAGACCCGGGTCTTTGCAGAGTCCTGCTTGCAATTTTGCTAACTTCCCCCAGTCACAGCTGCATCGACTGATGTAGCGGCCAGGAGGAAGGGTGGGGACGCCTGCCGGCTGAAAGCTTCAGCCTTTTTGGAAGAGGCAGTGGAGAAAGGAGGTCACGCTCCCTGGATTTCCAGCCTAGAGCCTCCGCCGGATGGGTGACCCCCCCCCCCTTGCTGTGGCTGTGAAGAAGGAACTGGGGGAGGGGGGGGAAACAGGTAAGTTTCCCCCTTTTTTTTCCACTTTCAGTGAGGTTAAGGCTTTTCATGTTAAAGAAACAGGGATGGAAATGGAGTAAGGTTGGGAGCCCAGTAAAAACCCCAAGAGGAAGCGGGAAACAGGGTGGGAGGTTGCGATGGCCACCGCTCCTCTCAAGATTGCAGTTTTTGGTGGGAAGTAGCGGGAGGGACCTCTCCAAGGGCCTACCCACTAGCAGAGCTTGGCAGTTCTTTGCTTCATTCTTTGCTCTAAACAAGAATAAAATAAACTCCAAATTGGATAGCAGTCCGTATGTTCTTTGTACGACTCGTACAATATTAATATCGTTAATATTAGGCCATCCTAGGCTTTCTTAACTAGGTTTAAGAATTTATTTTATTCTTGGTTAGAGCAAAGAATGAAGGATTAGGAATTGAACATCTATGAGCTTAGCAAACTTTTGAAGCAGATTTCTTCTTCCGTGCCTGCGTTGCAGCAAACGGGCCTCCCCTGGCCCTATTAATAAGGTGTTAATACCGTTAATAAAGATAGAGAATACGTCATTCTTAAAAGCAATTAAAAAGTTATTTCTTTGTTGTGTTGTTAAGTGCGAAGGTCGTGCTCGACCAATCCCGACCACCATGGACAATGTTTCCACAGGTCTTCCTGTACTCTACCATCTTCTTGAGTCCATTTAAGTTCACACCTACTGCTTCAGTGACTCCATCCAGCCATCTCATTCTCTGTCGTCCCCTTCTTCTATTGCCCTCAATCTTTCCCAGCATTAGGCCCTTCTCCAGTGAGTCCTTCCTTCTCATTAGGTGCCAAAGTATTTGAGTTTCAACTTCAGGATCTGGCCTTCTAAAGAGCAGTCAGGGTTGATCTCTTCTAGGACTGACTGGTTTGAACGCCTTGCAGTCCAAGGGACTCGCAGGAGTCTTCTCCAGGCACCATTAGTCCAAAGGCCTCCCATTCTTTGGCGCTCAGCCTTTCTTATGGTCCAACTTTCACAGCCATACATTGCAACTGGGCAAACCATGGCCTGGACTATACGCACTTTTGTTTGCAGGGTGATGTCTCTGCTTTTTAGTACGCTTTCTAGATTTGCCATAGCTTTCCTTCCCAGGAGCAAGCGTCTTTTAATTTCTTGGCTGCAGTCCCCATCTGAGGTGATCTTGGAGCCAAGAAAAATAAAATCTGTCACTACCTCCATTTCTTCCCCATCTCTTTGCCAGGAATTGAGTGGGCCGGATGCCATGATTTTGGTTTTCTTAATGTTGAGTTTCAAGCAAACTTTTGCACTCTCTTTCTTCACCCGCATCAAGAGGCTCCTTAGTTCCTCTTCACTTTCTGCCCTTAGAGTGGCATCATCTGCATATCTTAGGTTGT
>NW_024098044.1:0-56549 GCF_016545835.1 Crotalus tigris | reverse complement strand
CTGCTTGGTAGAAATAAAGCATGTGCAAAATATGGCCAAAAAAGATGCTTGGCTCCACCTGGAACAGGGATAGGCAACCTTGGCTCTTTTATGACTCGTGGACTTCAACTCCCAGAATTCCTGAGCCAGCCATGCTGAGGGGAAAGGGAGAGGTTTCCAAGCTGAGCCATGCTGGCTCAGGAATTCTGGGAGTTGAACTCCACGAGTCATAAAAGAGCCAAGGTTGCCTACCCCTGACCTAGAATATTGCTGACTTCTGTGCCACTGCTACCATCTCTTTCAGAAGCCCATAATTTTGTCAAACAACATAAAAGCATGTGGGTGCATTGAAGACCCATGCTGGCTATTGGCTCACCTGCAGTTTTGATGCTGAAAGATGCCATGGATTGGACAGGTACTGCAATCCTGCAAGGAAGATACGGGGCAGTGAGCATTACAGAAACTTCTACAAGTTAATTTCCAAACTTTCTCTTTAAAATGGCTTTTTTGCATTCCTCCCAGGAAAGGAGAAGACCTCCCTCCTCCTCACATATTCCTATAAAATGTTATTTAGAACTAGGTAAAAATAGGGACTATCTTTCTCAATGCTGAAACTATAACCAAGACAGCTGCAGATCAACCTTCCGGTGCCCACCCACCCTACTATCTGAAATAGAAGAAACACGTGCCAGGCATCCCACAAAGCAAGATTGGCCTAAATTATTCCAGAAACTTTCCTACATGCACCTGGTCTAATGGTCATGTGTCCAGATATGAAAATGCTGAAAGGATATGGAGGGGAGAGCATTAGAGCAAGATTGGTGTAAACAGAGGGGAAATGCCTAGCTATCAGAAAGGTTAGGAAAAGAAAAGACTGGACAATTTTAGGTGGAGCCCAATGAATAGCCTTATGGCTCAGCAACCTTCATGTCTGCTTCATGCTCAGTTTCCTGGGTAAGTCCTTGTCTCCCCAAAACCAATTTACGTCTTCCAGTGTTTTGTGCCTTACCATGCTGCCTGCACTAGCCACTCAGGGGTGGCACCCATGAACATTCAAAATGTGCCCATGAACCTAAAAGATGAGCAGGGCAGGATCTGACCACTGTTGACCTACCTACTTTCCTCTCCTTCCAACAGCTTGCGGTAAGTCGCAATTTCAATGTCAAGAGCCATCTTGACATTCAGCAGGTCCTGGTACTCCCGGAGGTGTCGAGCCATCTCTTCCTTCATGTGATGGATCTCCTGCTCCAGCCGCGCCACTGTCTCTTGGTAGGAGCCCACTTCGGCTCCATATTGGTCCTCAAGATCTCGCATCTGTCTCAGCAAGGCTTCATTCTAACAAGATGAAGAGCGAGCAGCACCAAGACTGAAATTCATGAAATGGATACTGACCCCCAAAATCTCACTCATTCATAAGCAACTAAGATGATCCTGAGGGGTGCAGAGGTAACTTCTGGTCAAAACAGACTATAAAAGCAGTTGAATCCAGACAGCTTGATAGCACTCCAGGTGGCTTCCCCTCTTCATTTTACCGTATTTATTGCATTTACAGTCTGCCTTTCAACTATAAATGGTGCTCAAGGCTACCAACAACCAAATATAAAAATCTGACTAAAATACATCAACTGAGTTAGAAAATGAACAGCAGCTACTTATCCAAACCTGTTTCAGTTACTGACAAATCATCCTAAAGCCCCAAAAACTGCCTGAACAAGATCTTTGCCACCACCGGGAAGTTGCAGAAGATAGAGTCAATTTAGTGATTCTAGAGCAGTGGTTCTCAACCTGTGGGTTGGGACCCCATTTGGGGTTGAATGACCATTTCATGGGGGTCGCCAAACAAGGCTGTCCGCCATTTTTTCCCCTTTTCTTTGGCCACGCCCCTGGCACCCGGTGATGTATAAGTGGTTGGGGGTCACCACAACATGGGAAACTGTATTATGGGGTCGCGGCATTAGAAAGGTTGAAAACCACTGTTCTAGAGCCTGGGAGGAGCCATCACCAAGTAGGCACTTTTTGTATTCCTGTCAAACATGCTCCAGTAGGGTTAAAGCAGTGCAAGGAGATTTCCACCTGAAGATCTTAAAATTCAGGCAGGCTAAGGTGAAGGAAGGTGGCTTGATCCTGTATCATACAGAGTTTTTGCTGGTCATAGACAGAATCTGCAAATGGCCCAGTAGCAGTGGTGGGATTTAGCTGGTTCGCATCAATTCAGTAGAATTGGTAACTAATTTTTTGTTGGAGAACCAGCTGATGCCCTAGCCCTTTTTTGCAAGGCCCAGAATGGACCACCAGAAGTGAGTAGACGCCATTTCTGGAAGTCCGTTCTGAGCCGGGAAGGCCTCCCAGGCCCAGAACAGCCCACCAGAAGTGGCATTCACATACTTCTGGCAGTCAGTTCTGGGCCTGGGAGGCCTCCCTGGCTCAGAACGGACTTCCAGAAGTGGCATCCATGCAGAGAACTGGTTGTTCAGATATTTGAATCCCACCACTGCCCAATAACCAATGAAGTTGTCATAATTTGATTGCTGTAATCAATCTTTCTTCTGGGATTTCACCATGCAGAGCAAGGCATGGTGAAGCTAAGACAGCATCATCAGCTGACCTGTGGCTTTCCCTCTCTTGTTCTTTGACCTATGCCGCACTCTGCTACTACCCCAGGTTGAAGCAGGATGGGTGTTTTACTCACTGTTCCTTTGAGTCCATCCACCTCACAGGTCAAGGTCTGGATCTGACGGCGAGATTCGTTCATCTCCTGTTTGGCCTGGCGAAGGGCCTCGTGATTCCGATTGGCTGCATCTGACAGGTCAGCAAACTGTAAACAATAGCAATAGCACTTAGACTTACATACCACTTCACAGTGGTTTACAGCCCTCTTTAAGTGGTTTACAGAGTCAACATATTGCCCCCAACAATCTGAGTCCTCATTTTACTAATGCCAGAAGGATGGCAGGCTAAGTCAACTTTGAGCCAGTCAGGATCGAATTCCTGGCAGTGGAATGCAGAGTTAATCTGCTATACTGCATTCTAATCATCGCACCACTACCCAAGATTTTGGGAATATCAAAAGAAGGGAAAGAAGGGACCCCAAAACAACTCCTAGCCAGAACCTGCCTGAACTCATTCACAATTATCTAGCTGGAGGGGAATTAATAACACAAGCCACACAAGCCACACAAGCCACAAGTCCATATAGAACTCTCCTCATGAGCTCCCTCTGTGGAAATCTCACAAGAATAGTCAGGGACCGCAGCATTGGACCCATTCTTTATACAGGTAATCCTCAAGTTACGACCGTAATTGAGCCTGCAATTACTGTTGAGTCCGTGGCGGGAAAACAGACACGAGAAGCAGCTGGAGTTCTCAGTTTCATTTATTCAGCGTTCAGCTTACAGGAAGATGGCTTCAGCCTCGCCCAAACGCCTCGCAGCCTCTTATATAGGCAACTCCTGGGTAAATGGGTTACTTTTCCCGCGCCAGCACCCGCGCATGCGCACGGCACTGGCGACAGCCTGTCTGGTCCCAGGCAGCTTTGCACCTGCCCGGGACTGCCTGCAAACGCCCGAGCCGTTTGCAAGGCTCGGGACATAACACCCCTGTCCCCCGGGCTAAAACTACTACCCACATACAACATTTATTTTATATGACATTTTGCTCCCCAGTGCTCCCACTGATTACTGGCTTTTGCCTTGCCAGCAATGTTAGGTAATCTTCTAGATACTTAGGAGATTTCTTTGCTCTCTGTGACCTTCTTAGCTCTGGGTTACTGGCATAAGTCCCCTGACTGGAGGGAGGCGTGAGCCTGTTCGCTCTATTGTGCCCTGGTGTCTTCCAAGGACTGTGCCCCGATGCCTGGCCTGCTTGCTTGCCCAGAGCTTGCCCGACCTGGCTCGTCAGGCCCAGGGTTCTGTTCTTTGTGACCTTGGTGACCTACCTACTGTAGACCTCAGGACCCTGAAGTGATAGCCGCTGCTGGGCATCTTCGTAGACCCTCCTAGGTCAGTCCAAGACCTGTCAGGAGCTGTCCATTTCCCTGAACCCCATTCTGTGTTCGGGCTCGTGTGGGTTTCTGTACTTTCCCCAAACTCAGGTGTTCCCTGATTTGTGCTAGGGTTGTTGTAGTCGGGACTTGGTTCCTTGACTAGCTCTGTGTATGTTTGACCCCCTGTAGGATTTGGGGTAAGGTCAGGCCAACCTTGGGAATTGTGTGCCAGCTCTCTTGCGGGGAATGATTTGTTGGGATGCCCCCGGGTATCCTCCGGTGCTGGAGTGCTGTGTGATGTGTGTGGAAAGTGAGTATGCCCCCGGGGGGACTCCCTGGCTGGAGTAGGCGTGAGTGCCTGTTGTGTGGGTAAGCTCCATGACTTTCTTTTCGGAGCAATTGCAGAACTTGGGACATGAGCCGTCTGTGGCTCCCTCAGTGGAGATGGGCAGTAACTCTTGCCCTTCCCTTTGCTCCAAAGGGTCCCCCTCCCCCCCTTGAAAAGACCCAGGAGTTTCAGCAGAAAAGTCCCGCCTAGAGCGGAGTTGGTCGATGTGCCGACGCAGGACACGACCGTTGTCCAGGGCAACCTCGTAGGAGATAGGACCTGTGATCCTGGACACAGAAGCGGGGACCCATGTATGACCAGGCCGTAATTGCGAGCCCAAACCGGGGCACCCACAAGTAGTTGTCTAGGTGCCCTAGGATGTGAGGTAGATGAAGGCAGTCTGTCCGGATGCAACCGGTCAAGTCTAGTAGTAAGTTGGTGCCCCCAATGAAGTTCAGTTGGACTTCTCCCTGTAGAAGTGGACGGTGTGGTGCGATAAGAAAGGAGACAGTCAGCCAACCTGTGATGCCAGTCCCCGTAGGTGAGTCTTTTCAATGCGTCCTTCGTGATGCGCACCATACGTTCAGCCATACCGTAGGTGGACGGGTGGAAGGGTGCAGACGTGGCATGACGAATCATGTTTGCCTGTAAGAAAGCTTGGAATTCGGAGGAAGTGAAATGAGGGCCGTTGTCGGACACAATGACATCTGGCAGCCCGTGTGCAGCAAAAATCCCCCTCAGTACCTGAATAGTCTTTGCAGTGGTGGTGGATGATACAGGCACAACCTCACGCCATTTTGAATGGCTGTCAACAAGGACCAAGAAGAACTGGCCCTGAAAGGGCCCAGCGTAGTCAATGTGCAGCCTAGACCATGGGGACTGTGTTTCCTCCCATCTATGCACAGGAGCTTGGGGCATCTCTGGGCGAGATCGTTGGCACAGGTGGCATGCGTGTACCTTAGCCTCAATATCTTTATCTACAGCAGGCCACCACAAGTGGCTGCGTGCAAGAGCCTTCATACGAACAATGCCAGGATGACCCTCGTGGAGGGATTCTAAGACCCTAGTCCTCATTGAGGTGGGAATGACAACTCTGTTTCCCCAAAGCAGACAACCCTGAGAAAGGGACAGTTCGTTTCTTTTGGACCAGAAACTCTGAAACTCAGGACTATGGCAGTGCTCAGGCCACCCGGACAGGACCCAGGAGCGGACACGTGAAAGTGTGTGATCTGTACCTGTTTCAGCGGTAACATCCCTGGCACTAAGAGGGAGCTCGGGCAAGGCTTGGATTGACGTAGAATGTTGACATCTGGCGCGGGTCAGCTTCTACACTGCAGAGGCAATTCTATCTGAGCCATCGCATGCCCATTTCTTTCCAGTGCTTGGTGAGTAGTGAATCAACTCATATGCAGAAAGAAAATAGACCACCTAGAGCATTTAGGGGTATTAGGGATGATTGGGGAGTTTCTGCTTACTTGTGGTAACATCCCAGCAGAGGCTTATATGGTCGTGCATAACTCGTGAAATGCCTGCCATATAGAAAATCGTTGAATTTTTTAATTCCAGCAACAACAGCCAGAGCCTCCCTGTCTATCTGAGCGTAGTTGCGCTCGGCAGAAGACAATGTTCTGGAGTAGTATGCAATAGGAACCTGAGTTCCATCAGACCTGAGGTGACTCAGGACAGCTCCAACCCCGTAGGGGGATGCATCACAATCGATGCACACAGGGAGAGACTCGTTGAAATGTGCAAGAACACTGTTAGAAGTGAGCAAGGCCTTGACTTCTTTAAAGCAAGCCTCATGTGCTTGTGACCACAGCCACACAGCTTGTTTGTCTAGTAGCCTGTGAAGAGGCTCAGCTACACTAGCTTTATGTGGAAGAAAAGAATTGTAGAAATTCAGGAGGCCTAGGAAGGCCTGAAGTTCGGCCTTAGACTTTGGCCTGGGTGCTTCTAAAATAGCAGTTAGTTTGGATTCAGCAGGATGAATCCCAGCAGCATCAATTTTGAATCCCAGAAATTCAGTAGAAGGCACCCCAATCTTGCATTTGTCTTTTCTGAGCTTGAGGCCTGATTTCCTGAATCTTAACAGGACAGCCCTAAGCCTTTCAGCTAGAATGTGTGTGGAGTCTCCTGCAATCAAGACATCGTCAAAGTAGGGGCAGACCCCTGGTATACCTCGTAGTGTGTTTTCCATTACGCTTTGGAAAATCCCAGGAGCGACATTTACTCCAAACTGTAGCCTTTTTACTTTAAAGGCTCCCCTGTGGGTCACAATGGTCTGAGCTATGGCAGCATCATCATCAACAGGCAGCTGTTGATATGCTTGAGCTAGGTCAAGCTTTGCAAAAACACGCCCCCCCTTGAGAGAGGCCAGGATGTGACTGACCACAGGAACAGGATAGGCATGTTGCTGCAATGCCTTATTGAATGTGCATTTGTAATCAGCACAAATGCGAATGTCCCCATTTGCCTTTAGAGGCGTGACAATGGGGGTCTCCCACGGGCTGGAATCAACAGGTTCTAGGATTCCCTGTTGGATTAGTTTGTCTAGTTCAGTGTCAATCTTACTTTTTAAAGCAAAAGGGACCCTTCTTGCTTTAATCCTAATGGGAGTGACAGTGGGGTCTAGCTTTAAGGACACAGGTGGTCCTTTGAATGTGCCCAGCTGGGGGCTGAAAACATCTGCAAATTCTTTGCAGACTTCCTGTAGGTCGAGTGTTTGTAAGCTATTGAGTCCTGTGACGTGTATCCCCAGGGCCTCAAACCAATCGAGTCCTATGAGACTCGTTCGTTCACCCCCTACTACTAATAAGTCTAGTGGACCTTCAAAACTCTTGTATTGCACGTTAAGGGTGGCCTCCCCCTTAACACACACTCTTGAGTTCTGAAAATCTGTTAATACAATATCAGAAGGCCTTAACTTGGCCTTAGACCCACTTCTGGAACAAATCTTCCTAAATGTATGCAATGAAATGATGGACAGGGCAGACCCTGTGTCTAGTTCCATAGATAATGGAACCCCTTGTAGCTTCACGTTGAGTGACAGCTTTTTCTTCATGGGCTTGTGTGTGCCTGTTCTACAGATGCTTCTTCGCGAAGCGCAAAAACCTACCCTATTCTGGCTGGGGAATCTGGTACCCTTCAGGCGTTCTTCTTGGGGTTGTGCCTTTCGTCGGCCCAGGCACACAGCTGCAATGTGCCCTTGTTTACCGCATGCCCGGCAGGTAGCGGAGCGGAACTTGCAGTCGGTTCTCCTGTGGCGACCTCCACAGCCGATGCACTTGAGCAGAGCCGAAGAGCTTCCCTTCTGGTTTTTCTTCCTTCGCGGGGTGTAGACGGTCGACTTCCTCGTCCGGATCCTCCTCGGAGTTTCGTCGGACGTCTTCCTGGTGCACGGACGCACCCTCTGCACTGTTTCTGATCGGCCGCATGTTTTTGACGGCGCCGCCTGCTGCTTCTTCTGCGGTGACTTCCCTTAAGGCGTCTTGGAAGGATAATTCTTCCTTTGCGAAAAGTCTCTGTTGTAGCTCGCGATGCCTTAACCCGCACATGAATCGGTCCCTCAGTCGTTCCTCGAGGTCCTTGAACTCGCAGGGCTTGGCGGCCTTCCGTAACGCGGCGATGTATTCCTTGGCTGACTCACCGGACCATTGATCCCTCTGTTCGAAGATGTGGCGCCATGAGATAACGGACACCTTGGGGTTGAAGTGCTCCTTCAGCAGCTTCTTCAGGTCTGCGTAGCTTACAGACTCTACTGGAACAGGTGCTGCAAGGTTTTCTGCGATTTCGAAGGCGTCTTGGCCGCAAACACAAAGCAGGGTGGCCGCCTTCAAGCTATCTTCCCTCACTTGGTTTGCCTTGAAGTAGTTCTCCATTCTGGATACGTAGGACTCCCACCGCTCTGGATGTGAGACGTCGAATTCCGAAAGCCTTCCGATTTTCGCCATCTTCGGATCTTCAGGAGACGGGTCTATCAGCCAGCCTACCCCCGAATGCGCACCGGATTGGCGGGCAGCTGCCGAGTCGACGCCGTTCCTCTTTCGCCGCTCAGGACTCCTTGGGTAAGCTTACACTTCTTCCTTTCCAGGTAGTGCAAGGCATCCCACCTTCGTCGCCAGTGTTGAGTCCGTGGCGGGAAAACAGACACGAGAAGCAGCTGGAGTTCTCAGTTTCATTTATTCAGCGTTCAGCTTACAGGAAGATGGCTTCAGCCTCGCCCAAACGCCTCGCAGCCTCTTATATAGGCAACTCCCGGGTAAATGGGTTACTTTTCCCGCGCCAGCACCCGCGCATGCGCACGGCGCTGGCGACAGCCTGTCTGGTCCCGGGCAGCTTTGCACCTGCCCGGGACTGCCTGCAAACGCCCGAGCCGTTTGCAAGGCTCGGGACATAACAATTACAATCATTAAGTCATGATGATTGTAAAGCGGGTTGCTATGTGACCAGACCCAATTTTATTACTTTTTGTGGTCGTTAAGCAAACCTATTGTTCGCTATGCTTGATTTTGTTGGAAATCAAAAGTAAACCCTGTTTCTGACACATGCATCACGAATCACAGTCACGTGGCTCTGGGGTGCTGCAAATGGCCATAAATGTGGGGTGACTGCAAGCGCCAAAATTGTAGTCATGTAATTGTGGGGGAGGGGAAAATGTCAGAACTTTGACACAGAGTCACAAAGAGTTTTTTCAGGGGCTGTCATAATCTCAAACAGTTGCTAAGCAACTAGTCGAGGGGTAGGCAACCTTGGCTCTTTTATGACTCATGGACTTCAACTCCCAGAATTCCTGAGCCAGCCATGCTGAGGGGAAGGGAAAGGTTTCCATGCTGAGCCATGCTGGCTCAGGAATTCTGGGAGTTGAAGTCCACAAGTCACAAAAGAGCCAAGGTTGCCTACCCCTGAACTAGTCATAAGTCCAGGATTACCTGTAATATTCTACAGCAGTGGTTGGAAATAAGATCTTTCCCTCAGTGAGGAAAATCTGGTATGCAGGAAACCAACATCACCAGCCTGATTTATGCCTCTCCCTCTACTTTCTTTGACCCATATCACAATCTGCAAACTATACATTAATAGATCTCACTCATTACAAGCACCAACCAAGCCACGCTCTTACAGTAGTGCATGCATCTAAACAGCGACAAACAGACATTGCGCCACATGTCAAGAAAACCCTACAGAAGTCGGAGGGGGTCAACCTGTACCCTGAGTGGTTTATTATTTTGCTGTATCAATATGTTTTATGGCAATAAGACAATTCCCTTTCCACTAAGCAGCTATTTTCTTTATGCATCAAAAGAGACAGGTTTATTCTGTGTTAGGTCTCCCCCTACTGGGTGACGAAAAAGCCTACAACGTTTAAAAAGAATTGCTCCTGGAAAAAGAAGCCACTGAGGTTTAACTCAAAATCCTTTAAAAAAAAACAAAAAAACATTTAGTTTGCTTGGAAGTTCCAGGACTGAAATGCTTGCAGAGGCTTGAAGAGACCCATTTTGCTCCAAAACACAAACATTAACGGGGAAAAGGGGGATTGAGGATTCCATTGTGTCCCTTAAAAATGTGAAATGTTTTAAATGTTTTCACCCTACAGACTTCAGGAGATTCTTGGGCCTTCACCCAACCAGTTTTCAAGTCAGTCCCTGCACTTGTTGCTTGAGTTCTGGCTCAGTGTTATTTATTTATTTATTTATTTAAAACATCTATATAGGAACTTATAACCAACTCTGGGCACCTCCACTCAAATGTGGTTGCTGGATGCTTCCTTTTAAAAAATGAAAAAGAGCTTCTGGGATGAACACAACAGTTTTGCACTGAGATTTAGCTTGTAACTCTTGTTTTGCTACCCACTGTTCATTCTATAGTACAGGTAGTCCTTGAACTAACCAAGGAGAGAAGCAACCTAGAACTAAGGAGAAACTTCCTGACAGTTAGAACAATTAATCAGTGGAACAACCTGCCTCCAGAAGCGGTGAATGCTCCAATACTGGAAGTTTTTAAGAAGAGACTGGACAGCCATTTGTCCGAAATGGTATAGGGTTTCCTGCCTGAGCAGGGGGTTGGACTCGATGACCTCCAAGGTCCCTTCCAGGTTCATTATTATTATTATTATTATTATTATTATTATTATTATTATTATTATTATTATTATTATTATCATTATCATTATTATTATCATTATTATTATTATTATTATTTACAACTACAACTGAGTGCAAATTTTCTGTTGTTAAGCAAGACATTGAGTTTTGGCCCCATTTTACGACCTTTCCTGCCACAGTTGTTAAGTGAATCACTGCAGCTGTTAAGTTAGTAACGTGGTTAAGTGAATCTGGCTTCCCCTTTGACTTTGCTTGTCAGAAGGTCACAAAAGGTGTTCACATGACCCCGGGACCCTGCAACCGTCATAGATATGAATCAGTTGCCAAACGTCCTAATTTTGATTGCATGCCCGTCGAGATGTTGCAATGTTATAAGTGTGAAAAATGTTCATAAGGCACTTTTTTTTTTAGTACTATTGTAACTTTGAACAGCCACTAAATGAAAGGTTGTGAGTCTGCCTTAGCATTACTTTGTTTGAAAAAAATCTTAAGTCTTTGGGTTTTGCACGTAACAAAAATTTGAATGCTTCAGGAAAGCAGCTCCACAGAAAAACGAAAAGCTGTTAACATTGGATGTTCTTGCTTTGACAACATATGGAGATGCAGCCATTTTCCTTCTTATGTTTTACTCTTAGAATTAGAATTAGATAATACTGGGGGGGGAGGAGGAATGTGCATGGGAGTTTAGTTAGACATAACGGTATGTAACTAGGGTGAGAACCAAGGATTGTTTTTTTTAAATAAGAGATGATATGACATGGCCAGGTTGAAAAACTAGAGGGAAAGCTGGCATTTCAAACTAATTGGAGAATGTGATTTATGACTGTTAATTAGAGGAGGGAATTGTGCTTTGATACTATGTGCTCAGGGGAGGGGAATTCAGGTTTTGGCTTTGCCTATGTAGTGCCGATGTTATGCTTTTTGAATAAAGATTCTTCAAGGTAAACAATGCCTCGAAGTTCTTTGAAGAGTTTCATCTGTCGGAACCATGACAAGTACTTTTAATGAGATTGGCTATAATAGCAGCACTTTGCCAGTCTGACTGTGCTGTACCTCCTCCTCGTACTCTGGCTGCGGAACTCTAGGAGTTGATGTCTTAAAGTGGCTAAGCCTAAGAAACATTGCTCTGATGAGTTTTGGAGGTGCTTACTAGACCACTTCCAAATGTAATCTCATTGTCCTGGACCAGTGGTGGCGAACCTATGGCACGGGTGCCAGAGGCGGCACTCAGAGCCTTCAGTTGGGTTTTATAAAACCTTTTCGCTTCAGGCCTCTGCCGCCGTGTGCAAAAAAAAAAAAGGTTCAATCAATCAGTCAATTTCAACTTCTCGCAGGAAAAAAAAAGATCTTGCAAAGTTGGAATTGATTGATTGAACTTTTTAGTCCCACCCAGTCTGCCGTTACCACCGCAGCCACGCCCAGCCAATGGGCCACGCCCAGCCAATGGGCCACACCGACCCGGCACTTGACGATGCATAAGTGGGTTTTGGGTTGCAGTTTGGGCACTCAATCTCTAAAAGGTTTGCCATCATTGTCCTGGACTATAAAAATGTTCCAGCCTCTTTTGCCATGGGACAGTGACACAGGGCGGCATATACATCTAATAAAATCAATAATAAATTTTCCCATTGAGGTCATCTTCCTTACTCTCCACCACATTTCACGAAGGCATCCTGTTAATAGAGCAGTAACCCCACCTCCTTCTTATCACCCCCAGTTTTAGGTACCTTGGATTTGTACCACTCCTCAGCCTCCTGCAGGTTCTTGACCGCGATGCTTTCATACTGAGTGCGGATCTCTCTCAGGGCGGCGGTCAGATCCGGCTTAGCCTGCTCCACCTCCACTTGCACCTGCTGCTGGCTGTGTATGCTCACTTGCATGTCGTTCAGCTCCTGCGTGCATCAGGCGGGGGGAAGGAGGTTGTCAGACACACAAAGAAAGGTCCTTATAGGGTAAGAATCACACACCTGCCGCCATACTACACAAACAGGTAGGTGAGGCGAGGGACTGTTAGAGAATCTTAACAGAGAACTGCTCAGACATAACATCACTGCCCACATGGGACAGAGACACCCAGAAGATATACTCCCACTGAGCATTAAAGTTGCAAGAGCAGCCAATCTGCCGCTTCCTCAAGTGAATCTGCCCTGCAAAACAACAGTGCAGGACAATCATCCAGTCCATGCGTCCAAGGGTGGGGCTGGAGATGCAGATGTTTTCCTGCTAGGCACCACTAGATGGCCCGGAAGCAGCATCTTTGCTGCAGGGTTGCCATAAAAAAAAAAAAAAACCACGTATCCAAGGGCAAGGAACCTGTGTCACCTTCTAAATGCTGTTGAACTGCCAGGCCCCGGTATCTCTAACTCTTCATCGTGATAAATGGGCCTGCAGGACCAAAAAGCCATAGGGTTTCCTATCCTGGCTACATTGGTTCCCATCATTCTTCATGAGGCCCTTGCTCTGCTCGTTGTGGCACCACTTAGCTGCTTCCATAACTGATACTGTCACCTTTGGGAAGGTACGCTACTACCGGTATAGGATGATTTCCTGCAGCAGCCCCAAAAGGGTCCTGTTTCGTAGGCCTATGATTGTTCAAAAAAGCCAATCAAGTGAAACGGGCACCAGTTGCACACCAGCCCATTCCTACTCCTACCTCCTCGTGCAGTTTCTTGAGGAATTCGATTTCATCCATGAGGGACTCGATCTTGCGCTCCAGTTCCAGGCGCGAAAGGGTGGCATCATCCACATCCTACCGGGGGGGGCAGGAGGGGGGGCAACAAAGGCTAGTCAGAACCCCAGCAAGTTGCCCACCATTTTCCATGTTAATTTAAGGAGTAAAATGGACCCCAGAGAATGGGAAGAAGGGTCAGATGGCCTGATGCTGGCCTGGGATGCCGGGGACAGAACATGCTTCCTTGGTCCAGGTGCTTACGCAGCTGCCAAGCAGAGATTTCTAAAACAAGGCTTGCAGCAGCTTAAAGCACATGAACCCGTGAAAACAAATGTGGAAAGGGAATGCCTTCACTGCCATGTAAACAAGATAACAAAAAAGAATGACAGTCTGCCCATGGCAGGGGGAGTCATGAATCTGAAAGACACATGCAGGGAGGCGCGTATAAGGGGGCGTGATGGCCAAGCATGCCATTCCCTCCGCTAGTGCTCTCCCGGTCCAGAAGAGGCTCGGCTCACCTTGCGGAAGAGAACCAGGTTGTTTTCAGCATCTTCTCGCTTGTGCATTTCCTCATCCATCCTGTAGAGGGCAGAGAGCAGCCCCAAAGCAAAAATTGGGCAAGAGTGCTACAGAATTGGCTGTCTTCATTACACCTATGCGGTCCACAACTCCTAGGCAAACTCGGTCTTAACCCACACGATTAGACACCCATTGATGCCAGAAATAATATTCCATCTCTTCTCCTTTTTACTTCTACTTTCAGGAACCAAGCAGAATATAACAGCTTGGCAAATGTGTTATACAGGCTTAGATTCAGGCAACATTCTTGCTTCTAGACACTGATCGCACCTAATTCTTAACCTATGCCTATGATATTAAAGGGTTACATAAACTTCTCTGCAACCTAAAATAATTTGACTGTATCAGAGGCACTGTTCAAAACAATAAATAAGCAACAATCCTGGTCACAGATTCTTTGGCCTCTGAGTAAAAAGAAGAAAGCACTAGAAATGGGAGAGAGCGGAGATGCAGCTGGAATGAAGTTAGGTAGTTTGAAAATACATTTTAGAAACCATTTTCATTCCATGCTCCTTGCAGAATTAATAAACTATAAGACTATTTTGGGTAAAACAGAAGCATCTTCAAAATGTGAATTATGGAGGATAACTTCTATTTGTTTTGTCCTGTCCCAAGAAGAAGGTGGGGAAGAAAGAGGAGAAGGAGTGGGGAGGGTTGGAAAAAGAGGGTGCTCCATAATATTTTGTATGTCTAAATGGGTCTGGCTGCCTCTCTTCCAAGATTCGGCATCTAACGTTCCTCTCTTCTTTCCTTCTTCCCACCTCCCCATCTGCCACAGCATGAGCCCTGCCAGCTTGGAGAAGAACCAGCCACATTTCACAAAGCCCAAAGGAACACAGTCAGGCTTCTCTTCCACTTGAATATAAATATATATGAGAAATAAATGAAAAAACAGAAAAATGGGTCTGCTACAAAAAAAAGCAGGCTCCCGCAAGGCCACTGGGGCCCCATCGTCACTGTTTGTCCCTGGAGTTTGCAGCCTGGCTGCCAATATCGCCATTGTTCTTTCCTTTGCCAGCTTGCATTCATTCCTCTGTGCCCTCTGACAGCCACCCAGAGAGATCCCCAACTAAAGAGGGTCTCTCCTAAAGGTGTCCTCTGCTACATCCCTTCCCTGGGCTTCCCAGATGTCACATGAGATTGCCACCAAGCCAAACATGGTGGAGTTCCAACTGGGCCAGAAGGTTCCTCCCTACTCCCCCCCCCCACCCTTCTCTCCTGCCCCACCCCATATTTAGCCCAACCTCCTTTTTTCCAAATGCCTGGAGGTTTTTTGCCTTGCTGCCCTTCAGCAGCCTCCCCCTCCCTCCTCCCCATCACGTCATGTCTGCCAGACTCATCCCCACCACACCCTTCTCCTCCCCCCCCACCCCGAAGCTCATCACAAGGATCTCTTTTCCATGAGCAGCACACCCACCCCATCTGCATCTTCTCTCCCGTGTCCCAGTCCAAGGCTGGGGAGCATCCTTCAACTCCAAACTCTGAAATCCTAAAACTCTTCATTATGGGCACACAGGGTCTGCCTGACAACTAACTATCTCTTCTTCTTCCTAAATGCAACACTTTGAGAGACCCAGAACTGAGTCTGGGACACAGCTGCCCACAGCGTTTAGAGCAGCTTATTCTTGCTTTAGGAACACAGCCTAACTTTTTTCTTAAGACAGGAGATAAACCAGATCCAAATCATTACATTCCTTTATCATCACAGAGGGTAAAAGCCTACAACGCAAAGACACCAGTCTTCTGACTCTTATGCAGTTATTCTTTTACTCAGACTAATACACTTTTGCTTTCTGCATAGGTAGCAAAGGAAAAGAATCCATTATGATATATCCATTATTTAGTAGGCATACATTATCCGGCTCCTACTAATTTATTCATCATGTTACAAAGTGCAGAGAGCCATATATATTTTTTACAATCGACTTTTTTATTTTTCCCCTGCGCCCTTCCCCCGGGGCCAGCTGATCTTTCATGTAATCAATCACCCTTCTCTTTGGGAGTCATTCCAACTCCTCAGCTAATGACCCATCACTGGCAAGAAACCTTTCCTTTTCTCAAAGACAGGGAGTTTACTTGAGTCTTCTGGCTCAAGGAAAAGCACTCTGCATATGCTTAAGGCATTCTCTTTTAGCGCTCCAGAGACAGGATTTTTAGCAAGCAGGACAGATTCAGCCCAATTTTAAAAGCCGGCATTCCCTCTCTTTTAGACACCCCCTTACTATTCCGAATTTTCTGTGCTTTTAACCCATTCGTTCCATCTGCTCGCCTCTCTTCTAAAACCGGACCGGGAAGCCCAAAGTTCTATTTCATTCCCTGGATCCGGGCAGGACCGCCCTTTGGACTTCCCCACCGCGTCCCCAGTAATCCAGCGTGGCTCCGTTTCGGGGGGGGGGGGACTCACCTCTGCTTGAGGGCGGCCAAGTCCTCGGCCAGGTTGTCCCTCTCGACTTGCAGGCGGTCGCGGTCCTTGCCCAGCGCGTCCACATGCCGGCGCAGCTCGCGCAGCTCGTCCTGGAAGAGGTCGGAGGCGCGGGTGGGCTCCTTGGAGCGGGACTGGCCCAGCTCGGCCAGCAGGGCGGCGTTCTGCGTCTCCAAGTAGCGCACCTTCTCGATGAAGCTGGCGAAGCGGTCGTTGAGCTCCTGCAGCTCCTGCTTCTCGTTGCTGCGCGTGGCCAGAAACTCCTGGTTCAGGGCATCGGCCACCGAGAAGTCCAGCTTCTCGGCGCTGTAGGAGTAGCGGGGCGGCGGCACCGCCACCCCCACCAGCGGGCCGGTGCGCAGGTAGAGAGCGCTGCCCCCGCCGCCGCTCCCGCGGTAGGAGCGCAGGGAGGCTGCGGCGGAAGGCGCGCTCAGCAGCCGCGTGGCGGGAGAGGCCGAGGCCAGACGGGACGAGGAGTAGGGCATCGGCGACAGCATGGGCGACGGCCCGAAGGTGCGCCGGTAGGAGGTGGCGCGGATGCTGCCGGAATGGCTCATGGCTGCTGAGCTGGGCTGGGCTGGGCTGGGCTCCGAGCAGGTCCGAGCAGTGGGTGGCGGGGAGCAAAAGGCGATGGGTCCGGGGATGCTGCTTTATAAGCGATCGGCCGGGCACTGGGGGGGGGAGCAGCAAGCTCCTCCCCGCTCCTCCTCTCCCTTGCATGCAGCCCAGACCTCCGCACTGCAGCCCGCCGACGGGGGAAGGGAGCCACCCAGCCACCGCGTCCTGCAAAAGCTGCTCGCTCCGGGCGGGGGAGGTGGTGGAGGAGGAGGAGAAGAGCGCTCACCCGAGCGACCCGCCCTGCTCCCTCTCCCATCGAGGCGACCCGGCCCACCCTTTGGCCGGACGGCATCTGGTGCCCGATGCCGCCTGCCAGAAGCGCCCCGTACCAAAGTCCACGACGGCGCGGCGCTTATTTCTGAATAAGTATCCGCTCGGTTGCCTCTGGGACACCCCCCGATTCGCGGGACGGGATTTCCTCTTTTCTGGAAAAGGGAAGGGCGCGGGGGAGAGAGTTATGCGGTTATGGGGCGCGGGTGAGGCTCTTGCCCCATCGTGGCAGGAGGATGAGCACCTGACATCTCTTCCCAGTTCTGGAGTTGGAAACAGACGCAGCAACCAGCCAGGTTCACTCTCTGTATGAAACCGGCGTTTGAGGCAGAAGAGCAGGGCAGAAATAATATTAATAAATATTAATATTAATTAATACTAATGCACCTGTATTTTTAGCAGGGGGAGTTTTCCGTGGATCCCTAAAACTGCGGTTTACTTTAAAAAGAAAAGGGATCGTCGGTAGTATTCGGATCACCCGTAATCATTCTGCAGTAGAAGCTTTATCTTTTTTGATAGGGGGATGTTCTGCTCTAGAATGGGAAATAAGTGTATTGCATTCCAGAAAAGGCACAGCGGAGAGCGAAAGGCTGGGCACGATCTAATCCTTGACAAAGGAATGACCCCACCAGTCCTATTTTTCAGGATTGCTTCTTTTTGCCTATGATGATTTACCTTCTTCGCACATTGTGTTCTCTGCCTCTGCCTGCCATTTCTCAGGAGCTATGGCAAAAAACTGATTCACACTCAGTAAGGAGAGGTTCAGGAGAGAAGCTGGGTCACCACACCAAGTGTTCCCTCACTTTGAGAAAGAGGTTTGCTCATTGGCACTGCATGAAACGCTGGACATGCAGTCTGTGCACACAAAAGATGCAAGTCATGGGCAATGCAGACAACTGAACTTCAACAGCACACACCCACCTTACCAGCGCCCACAAGATACTGGTGTAGATATCAGGTCTAAAAGCTGTTCTCCCCCTGGTGGCTGCGGAAAGAAATTGCAAAAAAATTGTGATGGTTAAAAAAAAAATGGAGAACTTGGCAGATTGTCCCAACCTAGATAGATAGATAGATAGATAGATAGATAGATAGATAGATAGATAGATAGATAGATAGATAGATAGATAGATAGATAGATAGATAGATAGATAGATAGATAGATAGATAGATAGATAGATAGATAGATAGATAGATAAAGATAGATAGATATGGATGGACACACCCTCACAAATGATTGCTATATATATACTATCATCCCACACCTGTGGGAGGCTAGAAGGTTTGATCAAAAGTATTGCACACAAAAGCCTTTGAGTATTTGTTCTTGTATGGGATCCTTGGTGCTCTCTGAGGTTAGTTGTTTTCTTGCAGAGGTTTCATTATCCAATTGTTTTATTGTACACTGCCCAGAGTCCCACTGTGAAAGAGATGGGTGGTTCTTAAATAGGACAAATAAAACTAAGTGACAACATCAGTGCTTGAAGGGAGTGGGGTTTGCTCTCTGTACAAGGAGAAAACAACCAAGGTCAAAACAGCCAACCCATAGTTCAACCCTCAGCTGGAAATATTCTCTTCTGTGGGTACTCGTTCTTGTTTTCCTCTTCCTGTGCATTTATTTGCTGCTCATTTCTTGCCAGTAGCCTTGATGCAATGATGAAACGAAGGCTGGGCCTTGTAGCCAAAGCCCAGGACCTGCCAACTTTCCATTTTATTTATTTACTTCTCAGGAGATAGGCTCATAATTCTAGGCAATGTCCAGTAAACACAATAAAATAGTAATAAAAACAAATTATTACAAGCATTTAATCCTAGGAAATAACTGCTAATAAAAACTGTTGCTATGATCCAGCAAATCTGAAGCTGTCCTGAAGAGGACCTGTTTTGCTCTTATGAGAAATACCGCCATGATAGGGACACGTCTGACTTCAGGGGACAAGCTGATCCAGAGGGTTCTACTGCGGAGAATATTGTACTTGGAGCATTCTCTTTACTGGATTGTGTAGAGTGGGGGGGGAGAGCTGTATGCGAAGAAGATGCTACTGACCATAAAAAAGGTCTGGGACATAAAGGCTTCGTAACTAATTGGCAGCACTTTAAATTGAACCTGGAATCCTATCAACAGCCCATGCAGTTTCTGCAGAATGTTATTCTGCTAAACTGACTAAGGCTGCAGCTTCCGAGTCATCATCCAGACCAGCTCCATATAAAGCAAAGTATAGTAATCTAGCAAAACAGACAGTGCCTTCTGGTCCAGGACATAGGGCAACTAATAGATACACACCAACTTTGGCCAAAGGCTCTCTTGGCCATGTTTTTCATATGCTGTTCCAGCAGAAACTATGAGCCCAGAAGTATCTCTGGCTCCTTCAAGTTACATCCCATCATCCTCTCATTATAGATGGAACATCCAGGGTGCCAAAAGGTTTATGAATCACCAAAAACTCTGGAATATGCCCTATCAGATCCCTGGCAGCCTCCAGACAAAGACCCTCAAGACTTTTTCCTGTTTAGTCCGATGTTCATGTGTAAAGCTGGATACAGACAGTCCTTGACCTATGACTGGTCAAATTTATGACCAGCCTCCAAAGTTCTAGTGGCTGCTCCCTGCCAAGTCACATGTCCGCGTTTTGGATGCCCAGCAACTGGCCTGCATTTATGATGGTTTGCAGCATCCCACAGGCACATGAATGTGATTTACAATCATTTTGCCTCAAACCGGCATTTACTTCCAGTTTTTGACAAAAATGGCCCATAACAGTGGTGGCGAACCTATGGCATGCGTGCCAGAGGCGGCACTGCGCCCTCTCTGTGGGCACGCGTGCTGTGCTCTGGAGATGGCCAGGGACTGGCCCCCGCCACCCTGCCCCCGCCCACCCAGTCTGCCATGATCACCGCAGCCACATCCACCCGGCACCTGGTGATAAATAAGGGGGCTTTGGGTTGCAGTTTGGGCACTGGGTCTCTAAAAGGTTCAACATCACTGGCCTATAATGAACAATAGGTTCACTTAACAACCTTCACTTAATCACAGCCACAAAAAAGTCATATAAATGGCTCCAGTTACATGGTGACTTGCTTTCGACCATCATGACTTATGACTGTAATGGGCAGAATCCATTACAGTTATGAGTTGAGGACTACCTGTATTACCAACCTACTCATGATTCCAAATCCCAAAGATGTGGATGTCCTTTCCCAGAGTTTTAATGTTAGATGTCAACAAAGAGGTTCCAAGTCCTGGGGCATCCCATACTGAAGTCCCAAGAACTGGACTTCTCCTTCCCCAACATCATCTACTTGGAAAGAAGAGCAAAATGGTCCTTCAATTCCCAACTCTCACAGGCAGTCCAAGTTTACTAGAACCAATGCTGACTTTTTTCATGAGCATGCTGGGATCCACCCTGGCCAGTGCTATTCACCACAGCTTCCTTCCTTTGTATTTTTAAAAAACATCGTAGATCAGGAATGACTGGGCAGAAAATATTTGCACTGCATTCTGTTCAGCTCACTTAACTATAGTCATTTTCTACAACAAAGTATTCTTGGTGCCAAATAAGTAAGTTTAGCATTTGGCCAGCAGAAAACTCCTTGTCATTCTATTTTAAATTCACTTCATGACTAAAATGAATTTAAATGGCACAAATACACATACTCAGATGATCGCTTTTTATGAGTGGTGGGAAAAAAGGGGCATTTGCTTTAATAGCTAAAAATATACAATAGCTCTAAAAGACCATTAGAGCAGGAAAGAGAAAAGGCTGAAGAAAAATGTGCTTGACACACAAATAATCCACTGAGCATTACACAGCATTAATCCAAAGATTAGAAATCCCTTGCAGCTCCCATTTTGATATCTTTTTCCAATCTAAAAATAATTTCCTCCGAACACACACAAGAAAATCTAGATTACAGTGTTTCTCAGCCTTGACAATTTTAAGGCATGTGGACTTCAACTCCCAGAATTCCACAGCCAGCAATGCTGGCTGTGGAATTCTGGGAGTTGAAGTCCACATGCCTTAAAATTGTCAAGGTTGAGAAACATTGGTCTAGAAAATCTTGATGTGCCTTTGCTTTCTTGCACATAACCGTCAGCAGTACATGCTGCCTATATACAACATGGAAGAACCTTGTGGCACTATGAAGACTTATCAGATCAATGACAACATAAAATAATGTGCTCAGTTGTAGTGCCAAGGGAAAACATGCTCCCTGTGACAATTCACTTAAGGTTACAGCTTAAAGCAAATGATTTTTCACAGCTTGTACTGCAGCTTTCCCCAGCACAGAGATACTCCCCATTTATCCTAGGCTGTTAGAATGATACCTTGATCCTTGTCAGCAAATACTGGTTATGTTTCCAAACATCCTCAGCTTTCAGAGAGTTGTGACCAACATTTCTAGACTAAGCCACATGTTACAGCATCATTCCAACTCATGCGCTAATTCCTTTATCTCGTTTTGGCCTTCCTGCTCACCCATGTCCTGTCTCAATATATTCCTGCCAAAATATGAAGAAAAATGAACCTTCCTAGTGGAAATTATTGTCCGTAGCAAATTATACAACATGCATTCCTTACAAGGGTACTTTGTAGTGTTTTACAGTATAATGTTGGTTTTGTGCCCAATTTATCATGGGGAGGGACAGGGCCTTTAATTGCTAGACATCAAGGAACCAGCCCCAGAAGAAGGAGATGAACAGTCACAAATCAGTGCTCTTTACTCCCAATCCAAATCTGGTCCAGAAGAATCCCATGGTTGAAGGTAAATGCCTTCAAGAAATTCAGGAGGACGAAGACTGATGCATCGCTCTCATCCCAAGCTCTCCAGAAGTCATCCACAAGCTTGATCAATGCTTTGTTGATGCTGCAATCCAGCCTGAACCCCAACTGAAAGGGTCCAAGTAATCCACTTCATCCAGAGCCCTCTAAAGCTGAGCACTACCACTCTATCAACAGCCTTTCCTTTTTAGAAAGGGAAGAGACTGGATGGAAGTTGGCCAACACAATCAGACCTAGGGATTGCTTCTTGAAAAGGGAGACATACCACTATCTCCTTCAAGGCAGGCATCACCAGCTCCTCTCACAGTAAGGCATTGATCACTGCTTGGATCCAATCACATCACCTCCTACGAGACCTTAACTGACCAGAAGAGGCAAGAATCCAGAATATAGCTGGGAGAACTCACAGCTTTGAAGATCCTATCCATTTCCTTAGGAATAACTGGATTGAATTCTTCCCAGATAACTAAACTCAGATGTGCCCTGGTTAAGTCCAGAGATTCTGCCAAGCTGGCATCAAATTCTGAGGAAAGTTAAGCATCTTTATCCAACAGATACTGAGAATATTCTTCACAGCAGCCCTGGAAGGACTCTTTTGAACCTTCTTTATCCAGAAGAGACCAGATGCAAGAATGGAGAAATGAGCCTGCTACTCCACTTTTATTGTCACAAGGTCAGTCCTAATGAAAGCTCCCAGCTGAGCTTGTTCAATCTCACTCTTCATCTTTTGTTAGTGATGCTCCAACCCTCAATTGCATTGTTCTATCAGCTCTTTGGTAAGCTGAAGTTCTCTACCAGATCCTCAACCACAGAATCCACACAAGCATGATATGATGCAGGGGTCTCAGCCAAACCGTGTGTCAGAGCCTCATGGACAATGCAGCTCACCCTCAGCTAGTGAATGTCTCTTTGTAGCTTTAAGCCACTCAGTCTTTCTCAGCTCATACAATCTGACAGGATTGTTGGTGTGGGGGAAAAAGGTGAGGAAGAGGTACCGTGAACTTCTGCATAAAACTGGGATATAAATCCAACCAATCAATAAAATAAACCATGCAATCATTGTGTGAATAGAAATTCTCTTTGTGGCAGTCATTTTGTGCCAGTGCCAGTACAAGATCTCAAAATGCAAAGCACATCCACTTAAAAGGTGGTATAAAAAAATTGTAGGCAACCTTAAGACTACCAGCCTGGGGTTACTTGATTCAATGAGACAAGATGGTATATGTGCCAACAGCTGTTATGTAGGATTCTGGTGGTGCCCTTTCCTGGCCAGGTAGAATTTAATGGAAGCATGTGTGCAAAATTCAGAACATCAGTGCCCGAATGCATTGCACTGAAAGAAATGGGAAGGCTGTAGTCTCGTACTGAACCAACCCATGTTAGAGATGCCTCTAGGGGGAATGTATCTGTACAGTATCATTCTAGATCCGGTCAATGAAAATACAGTATGAAACAGCTGGGTCTCTGCCTTGCCTCTTTCCAACTGGGTGGAGACTGTGGCTTATATAATTTCAAGCCACTGTGGTCTTTTAGCAGGTGCTAAGAAAGCCTCCTTCAGTGAATTTATTCTATTATCAGCTTAATGTCTTACACAGAGCCTTTCTGAACAGAAGCCAATTAGGAACTTTAAAATAATGGATGCCCTGAAGAATGACAAACTCAACTTTCACTTGGGGCTCTCTTGATGTTACGTCACTGCCAAATGCTTGCAAAAACTTATTGGGGAAGGGCAGGGAGGCGTTGAACTCTAGCAAGCCTCAATGAGACCATATCTTTGTATGCCTTGGAGAGCAGCTAAAAAAAGGGGGAGAGGAGATTTTGCACTTATTTATTTACACATTTCCCTAAGAAGAAATGGAGTAGCCTTCATAGTCAATAAAAGAGTAGGCAAAGCAATACTGGGATACAATCCCCAAAATGACAGAATGATCTCAATTCGAATCCAAGGCAAACCATTCAATATCACAGTAGTCCAAATCTATGCCCCAACCACTGGTGCTGAAGAGGATGAAATTGACCGATTCTATGAAGCCCTACAGCACCTTATAGAGTTAACACCAAAAAATGATGTCCTTATCATCATGGGGGATTGGAATGCTAAGGTAGGAAGCCAAAAGATAACCGGAATAACAGGCAAGTTTGGCCTTGGAGTACAAAATGAAGCAGGGCACAGGCTGATAGAATTTTGTCAAGAGAATACAATGGTCATAACAAACACTCTTTTCCAACAATCCAAGAGACGGCTCTACACATGGACATCACCAGATGGTCAACATAGAAATCAGATTGACTATGTGCTCTGCAGCCAAAGATGGAGAAGCTCTGTACAGTCAGTAAAAACAAGGCCAGGAGCTGACTGTGGCTCAGATCATGAGCTTCTCGTTGCAAAATTTAGGCTTAAATTGAAAAAAGTAGGGAAAAGCACTAGGCCACTCAGGTATGAACTAAATCATATTCCTGATGAATATACAGTAGAGGTAACAAATAGATTTAAGGAATTAGATCTGATAGACAGAGTGCCTGAAGAACTATGGATGGAAGTTCGCAACATTGTACAAGAGGTAGTAACTAAAACCATCCCAAAGAAAAAGAAATGCAAGAAAGCAAAATGGCTGTCTGAGGAAGCTTTGCAAATAGCTGAGGAAAGAAGGGAAATGAAAGGCAAAGGAGAAAGAAAAAGATACACCCAATTGAATGCAGAATTCCAGAGAATAGCTAGAAGAGATAAGAATACCTTCTTAAATGAACAGTGCAAATAAATAGAAGAAAACAACATAATAGGGAGGACCAGAGATCTCTTCAAGAAAATTGGAGATATGAAAGGAACGTTTCATGCAAAGATGGGCATGATAAAGGACCAATATGGCAGGGACCTAACAGAGGCAGAAGAGATTAAGAAGAGGTGGCAAAACTACACAGAAGAACTATACAAGAACAAGCTTAACATCCCAGATAACCACGATGGGGTGATCACTGACCTCGAGCCAGACATCCTAGAATGTGAAGTGAAATGGGCCTTAGGAAATCTGAGCAACAACAAAGCTAGTGGAGGTAAGCTATTCAAAATCTTAAAAGACGATGCAATAAAAGTGCTGCACTCAATTTGCCAGCAAATTTGGAAAACTCAACAGTGGCCACAGGATTGCCTTTCCAATTCCAAAGAAAGGCAATGCCAAAGAATATTCAAACTATCGCACCATTGCACTCATTTCACATGCTAATAAAGTTATGCTTAAAATCCTACAAGCTAGACTCCAGCAGTATGTGGATCGAGAACTTCCAGAAGTACAGGCAGGATTTCGAAGAGGCAGAAGAACTAGAGATCAAATTGCCAACATACGCTGGATCATGGAGAAAGCTAGGGAGTTCCAGAGAAACATCTACTTCTGCTTCTTTGACTATGCTAAAGCTTTTGATTGTGTGGATCACAACAAATTGTGGCAAGTTCTTAAAGAGATGGGAGTACCAGACCATCTTATTTGTCTCTTGAGAAACCTATATGCGGGTCAAGAAGCAACAGTGAGAACTGGAGACGGAACCACTGATTGGTTCAAAATTAGGAAAGGAGTCCGGCAAGGCTGTGTACTGTCGCCCTGCCTATTTAACTTATATGCAGAGCACTTCATGAGAAAGGCAAGGCTAGATGAATCAAAAGTTGGAATTAAGATTGCCAGGAGAAATATCAACAACCTAAGATATGCAGATGATACCACTCTAATGGCAGAAAGTGAAGAGGAACTAAAGAGCCTCTTGATGCGGGTGAAGAAGGAGAGTGCAAAAGTTGGCTTGAAAATCAACATTAAGAAAACCAAAATCATGGCATCTGGCCCTCTCAATTCCTGGCAAATAGATGGGTAAGAAATGGAGGTAGTGACAGATTTTATTTTCCTGGGCTCCAAGATCACCTCAGATGAGGACTGCAGCCAAGAAATTAAAAAACGCTTGCTCTTGGGGAGGAAAGCTATGGGAAATCTAGACAGCATACTAAAAAGCAGCGACATCACCCTGCCAACAAAAGTGCATATAGTCAAGGCCTTGGTTTTCCCAGTTGCAATGTATGGATGTGAAAGTTGGACCATAAGAAAGGCTGAGCGACAAAGAATTGAGGCCTTTGAACTATGGTGCTGGAGAAGACTCCTTCGAGTCCCTTGGACTGCAAGGCGTTCAAAACGGTCAGTCCTAGAAGAGATCAACCCCGACTGCTCCTTAGAAAGCCAGATCCTGAAGTTGAAACTCAAATACTTTGGCCACCTAATGAGAAGGAAGGGCTCACTGGAGAAGGGCCTAATGCTGGGAAAGATTGAGGGTAATAGAAGAAGGGGACGACAGAATGAGGTGGCTGGATGGAGTCACTGAAGCAGTCGGCATGAGCTTAAATGGACTCCAGAAGATGGTAGAGGACAGGAAGGCCTGGAGAAACGTTGTCCATGGGGTCGCGATGGGTCGGCCACGATTTCGCAATTAACAACAGTTTACACATTTGCATGAATTTCTCCCAAGAGCTCAAGACAGCAGATTTCTCCTATTTCCAAATATTTCCTCTTGTTAGCAGGAAGGTCGGTTCCTACCCAATTTTAGAGGATTTTGTGTCAGGCTGAAGGTTTGAACCAGTCCTCCCCAGACAAATTTGTTCTTGTGTATAGCCAAACGCACTGATTTTAGCCATCAAAAGCAATAACACTGTATATAGACTCCATTGCTGACATGGGCTACACTGCATCATAAGGCACTTGCACATAAAACAAAACAGAACAACAACAAAAATAGACTACAAACCTGGGCTTTTCAAAATCTGTCAGACTACGTGGCCAAGTTGCTTGGAATGGACAGCTGAAGTCCAAATCGCCTCGAGGACACCAAGGTGGGCTAGACCAGTCTAGATTATGACAGGATTGATGGAGAGGATGCAGCCTATTGCAGCAAGTTGAAAAATTAGATTAGCTAGCGAGCTCTTCCTGTAAATCCCTGTGGCTTTCCTTTTAACATTTAATGGGCCTTAGCAGAAAAAGCAATAGCGATAACAAGCAAAGCCCAGGTGATCTAATCCTTGATCAGCAGGAAACGCAGAGGCCAGATAGCCAACAACTGCAAAAGATAAAGCCATGCTCAGACTCTCTCATACCCTCACTAGTGAATGCAAGCAGCTAAGTGGGGATATTTCTGCAGGAAATATCGCTTTCCACCCAATGCCCCCCTTTTCACATTTAATGAAGGTGCCATTTCAGGATTAAGAGCCACCGGTTGTACCCTTGCAATGGTTTTTCTGCTGTAGGATATCTGAATGAGATTTAGCACCTACTTGATTGATTTGTGGATGCCTGGATTTGGTTTGGAGCAAGGGCTGTTACAGCATGGGTACTTTGATCAAATGTTCCCCTCACCCCCTTTTCCTTTAGCCTCAAGTCTAAATCCTTTGGCACTAAAACAAAGACGTGAATGCCCCACTAATGTGAAGATCAGGATGGCAATTACCATGCAGCTTTCAGCATTGGAAAAAAAAATGCAGTAGATGGGATACATCAGAAGGAATGGCTGTAATGCAGAGCCGGGCCAATTAACCCTGTTCTCTTTCACTTACCAGAAAATAGTGTGTAAATTCAGTTTTGGTTCTAACTAGGCAGACTCTGAGAGATTTTAACAGTGGCTTAGTTCCACCGATGTTCTTACAGGCAAACATGAGTCCCTGTCCTGAACAGTTTACAATCTCAATCTTGCTACAGAGACAATGTAGAGTATAAAATCTGCTGAGAAAAGTTCTAGGCAAATATACTTTTAGGACGTGGGGAGTAACAGAACGAAATAGGTCTGGAAGAGAGATTGTTAGAAAGGAAGGGGGGTCCGGGGGATCAGGACACCTGGAGCGCTCTGCATCGTTGGAGCTTTCTACCATCTCAGACAGTCGCCAATGCTGGCTGAGGTTAATGGAGTAGAAGTCTTAGTAAATGAAGTCATTTTTGCAGCATACGTGATTTGCAAGGGCACAGAACTGAGAACGGAGTTAAAGCATGGCGATTAAAGAAGCATTGGGCAAGGGACCCACTTTGCTGGCCTTGGCACCAAGTTTTGAGGCAGCAATGAGAAACAGTCAGTGAGAGTCTCTTCCCCAGTGCAATTCCCATCATCCACGACCAGCAGCAGTAGCAGGAATATTATTAGGCAGTCTAGAATTTTAGTGCAAAGTCTCTAATCTGATGCAGTATCATAGCAGTGGGCCCCAAAAGCACAAAAAGTATTAAAATAAGGCCCGGCCCTATTTTACTCCATTACATGTATATCATCTTTGCTATAAGAATCCTAATGGGGTTCATTGAAATTGGGAGACCATGGTTTCTAGTCCCACCTGAGGCATGAAAACTGACTGGGTGACCTTGGGCCAGTCACACTCTCTCAGCCCAACCCACCTCACAGGGTTGTTGTTGTGGCAAAAATAGGAGGAAGAAGGAATATTAGACATGTTTACCACTTTGAGTTTGTAAACATAATAAAGGGGGATATGGATAAATAAATCCTCTTATTTATTTCATTTTATCCTGTCTTTATTTTTATTTTTTTAAATAACTCAAGGAGAAAAACAGACCTAATACTTTTTCCTCCTCCTGCTTTCCTCACAAAAACAACCTTGTGGATTGGGCTGCGAGAGAGTGGCTGGCCCAAGGTCACCCAGCCAGCTTTCATGGCTAAAGTGGGACTAGAACACTCAGATTATTTTGAGGGGCAGTAAAAGAGCCAAAGTGAGGGATTTGAACCCAGGCCATTCCAGTTCTACATCACCATGCTCAGAGATACACCATGCTATGACTGGGATGCAGCCTCAGCCACAGTTTATCTCAGATGCTAGAGGCCCCAATACCAGGCTTTGAATATTGTTCAAATGATGATTGAACAAGTTGCATCCTAGGTCATGGTCTGTCCTTACCTGAGGGTATCAAATAAAACAAATAAACCATGATGCCCTGGGCAGAACATCTGAACCCACACATACAAAGGAGCCTTTCCCTAATATACTGCAAGCTTGATTCTGCTCTGGTCAAAAAACCAAAAGCCTATTTCCTAAGCTTTGTACAGTTAGAGGCATCAAATTCTAATTAAATTAATTCTAATTAAATCTAATCTTCCCTGATCCTGCTGACAGTGCTATGAACTGGTATAAGATCAATCACAATAATGGGGTCAACATGAGGCTGCAGAGACAGGCCATGGAAATAAAATAACAAATAAATCATTCCTGAAATTAAGCTCAGCAAAAAAAAAAGGCCACCTTTTTTCTATGCATCTGACCTCTCCCTCAGCCCCCCCCCGTGTGCTTCGCCCCTGCATCTCACCTACCCATCCCCCAGGCCTGAGGCCTGCACCAGCCACTAACAGGAAAGCCAGACAATTGAATATCCTGCCTTGAACTGCTCCCAGGGCGCAACTCAAGGGCTTGATAGGATGGAAAAAGAGAGAAAAGCAAAGCAGCCTGGGAAACATCAGTGAAATGCCACACAGTATCGATTTTCAGACTTAATGGATCATCTGCAGCCAGACCAGCCAAGGGAAAATGGCCTTGGCTACAGGCCGGATGCTGAATCAAGCAAAATCCTCATTTGTATTCATTTGAAAAGGCTGCCTCTTTAAAAGCAGGAAACAAAAGCTTGTACTGACCCCCATCAATTTAAAAACATGAAATAAAGTCAAAGGAAGGGTAGTGGTGATGGTGGGCAATATTATTTTTCACTGCAGGAAATAAGAACATATTGGTTGTCCCAAATTACATTTTATGGGGGGAGGGGGAGAGCAATTATTCTAAAAGAAATATAATGAAGAAACACACACACAAACACACTTTGTGATACGGAACTGCACTATTCATAAAAGCTGTTGGAAGCCACTCCTGAACGGACCCTGAGATTGCTCAAGACTCAGCATCTGAGCCAAGGGTGCCTTGGGGGGGGGGGGTGTCTGCAAAATATGGTGGAAAAAATCAAGAGTGGGCCCATGACTATGTAATCAAAGCTTTGCCTTTGCTTTATGTGTAACATGTGCGTACACATGCATGCATACACTTCAATTGTACCAGCACAGACATCATGTTGATTTTTTTTTTACATACAGTACTCTGAGAACACCTCTGAACTATGGGCACAATTTTCCATGGGGTCTAGAAATCTAAACAATCAGGCTAAGGATATGGACCTTAGTTTGCAGATCCACGTTATGGTCTCTTATACATATCAATGGCACCCAACTTTGGTCTGGTTCAGGGGTAAGCAACCTTGGCTCTTTTATGACTCATGGACTTCAACTCCCAGAATTCCTGAGCCAACATGGCTCAGCTTGGAAACCTCTCCCTTTCCCCTCAGCATGGCTGGCTCAGGAATTCTGGGAGTTGAAGTCCACGAGTCATAAAAGAGCCAAGGTTGCCTGCCCCTGGTTCAAGCTGTTGTTTGGGTTTAGGCATATCTAATGACTTCTCCCTAGTAAAATACTGGAGAAGGGATTCTCTTTTTCATATCTAAATGGAATTAATGTGATTGTGTAGAAAAAACATATGTTCTGATTAAATGTACTACTTTTATGAAAATTAGACACCTGTTATTTAAGCAAATCACCTGTTATTTAAGCAAACTTGTGAACAACTGGAAGCCCCACTTTTTCATGGTATTTTATTCATTCATTCATTCACATGCCGCTCATCTCACTATCCAAAGTCTTTCTGACTTCTGCCTTAAAATAAATTGATGCCATGTTTTCAATCATATCTTACCAACTCCTCAAACTGTGCTCGCTCCACTGTTACCTTGCAAGATTGGGTTCAAGGCACATGGACCCAAAGAGCATTGTCCTTTCTTCTTCAGATGATGCAACACTGGTGGTCAGGGTGACTACATCATTTGGCTCTTTGGATCTTGTCAAGATCCTTCTCTTTCTTTCTCTCTGCCATGTTTCCAGTTATGATTACTTTGCTGAGAAAGAAAATTGACATACTAGCTCGTTCAAGAGCTATCCGGTTCAATCCCAGGAAGAAACCAAGACATTGGGACCCCTCATTTTACTGGCCCATAAACTCCAGCCCTTTTTCACTCACTCCCATCTCATTCTGCAATGCTACTCCTTCAGGTCAATCCCTTAAGACTAAACATCACCTGTCAGTTTGAGGGTATAACTCTTTACTGCCTGATACGTGCAATACTCAGCTTCATATTATGATTGCAGTTCTTATACAAGAAAATGTGGATTAAGTCCCTGTTGGATTATTAATTCTTTCCCACCCAAAACAAACAGCAAAGTATGAGCACAATCATGGCTGTAGACTGTAGACTGAGCAATAAATAAAAGGAATGCAATAAATCACACAACCCTCTAATAATCCACAGCAATCAAGGTATGATCAGAAAGCCGTCTTCGTGTCCTGGTGTCCTCTGCTTAAAGGGATGCAAGATGAAATTTAACAGGGTGTAACAAAGAGTGGTTTGTGTTCCTTATGACAAATCACAAATCATAATTATATTCAAAAGGGGTGCAAATATTAATCAAGCATTTCCTAAGGGTTTGGGGCATAGAAAGAGTAGGGAACTATTGCTTTAAGGGAATTAGTCTTCAAATCACACCAGCCTCCATCATTGGTTCTCTCCCTCTTATTATTTAACATTGATGTGAAGCTGCTGGGAGTTTGAGATATAGCATCTTATAGCATGGTGCCTGTTGAGTCCCTCGCGGAAAGCAAGACACGAGAAGCAGTTGTAGTTCTCAGTTTTCTTTATTCTGTGTTCAGCTCACAAGTAGATGGCTTCAGCAGCTCCCAAAACCTCCCAGCTTCTTATATAGGCATTTCCCGGGTAAATGCGATACTTTTCCCGCGCCAGCACCCGCGCATGCGCACGGCGCTGGCGACAGCCTGTCTGGTCCCGGGCAGCTTTGCACCTGCCCAGGACTGCCTGCAAACGCCCCGAGCCGTCAGAAACCCAGAGCTGAGAAGGTCACAGAGAGCAAGGAAATCTCCTAAATACTTAGAAGATTACATAACATTGCTGGCTAAACAAAAGCCAGGTAACGATAGGAGCACTGAGAAGCAGAACACTGCATAAAATAAATGATTATATGTTGGTAGTAGTTTTAGCCCGGGGGAAAGGGGTGTTATGTCCCGAGCCTTGCATTTGGTTTTTCTTGCCTAAATGTAGAACCTTGCTTTTTTCACCATTGAATTTCATTTTGTTAGTTAGTGCCCAGTGTTCAAGTCTGTCCAGATCCTTCTGTATCTTAAGCCTGTCTTCTGGAGTGTTGGCTATTCCTGCCAGCTTGGTGTCGTCTGCAAATTTGATGAGTTCCCCATCTATCCCTTCATCCAAATCGTTGATGAAGATGTTGAAGAGTACTGGGCCCAGAACAGAGCCCTGGGGCACCCCACTACACACTTCCCTCCATATAGATGCAGTTCCATTGAGGACCACTCGCTGAGTACGGCCGGTCAGCCAGCTACGGATCCATCTGGTGGTGGTTCTGTCTACCCCACATTTTTCTATCTTGTCAAGTAGTAGGTTGTGATCTACTTTATCAAATGCCTTACTGAAGTCCAAGTAAATTATGTCCACAGCATTCCTCTGATCCACTAATTTTGTCACTTGGTCAAAGAATGCAATAAGATTTGTCTGGCATGATCTATTTTTGACAAACCCGTGTTGGCTTTTAGTAATGACTTTGTTTGCCTCTAGGTGTTTGTTGATTCGTTGTTTGATTATCTTTTCCAGGATCTTCCCAGGTATTGAGGTCAGGCTGATAGGTCTGTAATTTCCTGGATCCATTTTTTTTTCCTTTTTTGAGGATGGGAACTACATCAGCTCTTTTCCAGTCCTCTGGTAGTTCCCCTGTGTTCCAGGATCTTTGAAAAATATAGTTCAGTGGCTCCGATATCACATCTGCCAGTTCCTTGAGAACTCTGGGATGTAATCCATCTGGTCCTGACGATTTGAACTCATCTAGGCTGGACAGGTGCTCACTAACCATTTTCTTGCCTATCTTAATTTGTGTTTCTGTTTTGTTTTTTATGGCACTATTTTTGATTTGTTGGGATGCTCCCGGGTATCCTCCGTGACTGGAGTGTTGTGTGATGTGTGTGGAAAATGAGTATGCCCCCGGGGCGACTCCCTGGCTGGAGTAGGCGTGAGTGCCTGTTGTGTGGGTAAGCTCCATGAATTCCTTTTCGGAGCACTTGCGGAAGCTTGAAATGGGCCGTCAGTGGCTCCATCAGTGGAGATGGGCAGCAAATCGTGCCCTTCCCTTTGTTCCAAAGAGTCCCCCTCCCCCCTTGGAAAAGACCCAGGAGTCTCATCTGAAAGGTCCCGCCTAGGGCGGAGTTGGTCGATGTGCCGACGCAGGACACGACCGTTGTCCAGGGCTACCTCGTAGGAGAGAGGACCTGTGACCCTGGAAATAGAAGCGGGGACCCATGTATGACCAGGCCCGTAATTGCGAGCCCAAACCGGGGCACCCACAAGTAGTTGTCTAGGTGCCCTAGGATGTGAGGTAGATGAAGGCAGTCTGTCCGGATGCAACCGGTCAAGTTTAGTAGTAAGTTGACGCCCCCAACGAAGTTCAGCTGGGCTTCTCCCTGTAGAAGTGGACGGTGTGGTGCGATAAGAAAGGAGAAAGTCAGCCAACCTGTGATGCCAGTCCCCGTAGGTGAGTCTTTTCAATGCGTCCTTCGTGATGCGCACCATACGTTCAGCCATACCGTTGGTGGACGGGTGGAAGGGTGCAGACATGGCATGACGAATCATGTTAGCCTGTAAGAAAGCTTGGAATTCGGAGGAAGTGAATTGAGGGCCGTTGTCAGACACGATGACATCTGGAAGCCCGTGTGCAGCAAAAATCCCCCTCAGTACCTGAATAGTCTTTGCAGTGGTGGTGGATGAGACAGGTACAACCTCAAGCCATTTTGAATGGCTGTCAACAAGGACCAAGAAGAACTGGCCCTGAAAGGGCCCAGCGTAGTCAATGTGCACCCTAGACCATGGGGACTGTGTTTCCTCCCATCTATGCACGGGAGCTTGGGGCATCTCTGGGCGAGATCGTTGGCACAGGTGGCATGCATGCACCTTAGCCTCAATATCTTTATCTAAACCAGGCCACCACAAGTGGCTGCGCGCAAGAGCCTTCATACGAACAATGCCAGGATGACCCTCGTGGAGGGATTCTAAGACCCTAGTCCTCATTGAGGTGGGAATGACAACTCTGTTTCCCCAAAGCAGACAACCCTGAGAAAGGGACAGCTCGTTCCTTTTGGACCAGAAACTCTGAAACTCAGGACTAGGGCAGTGCTCAGGCCAACCAGACAAAACCCAGGAACGGACACGTGAAAGTGTGTGATCTGTACCTGTTTCAGCGGCAACATCCCTGGCACTAAGAGGGAGCTCGGGCAAGGCTTGGATTGATAGAATGTTGACAGCTGGCGCAGGGTCAGCTTCTACTACTGGCAGAGGCAATCTACTGAGGCCATCAGCATGGCCCATTTCTTTCCCAGGCTTGTGGAGTAAAGAAAAATCATATGCAGACAAAAAAATAGACCACCTAAGCATTCTAGGGGAAATGATTTGGGGAGTCTGCTTACGTGTGGTAAACAGTCCCAGCAGAGGCTTATGGTCAGTGAAGACCGTGAAATGCCTGCCATATAGAAAATCGTGGAATTTTTTAATTCCAGCAACAACAGCCAGAGCCTCCCTGTCGATCTGAGCGTAGTTGCGCTCAGCAGAAGACAATGTTCTGGAGTAATATGCAACAGGAACCTGAGTTCCATCAGACCTGAGGTGGCTCAGGACAGCTCCTACCCCGTAAGGGGACGCATCACAAGCGATGCACACAGGAAGGGACTCGTTGAAATGTGCAAGTACACTGTTAGAAGTGAGCAAGGCCTTGACTTTGTTAAAACAAGCCTCATGTGTTTGTGACCAGTGCCACACTGCTTGCTTGTCTAGTAGCCTGTGAAGAGGCTCAGCTACACTGGCTTTATGTGGAAGGAAGGAATTGTAGAAATTCAGGAGGCCCAGGAAGGCCTGAAGTTCGGCCTTAGACTTTGGCCTAGGTCACAGGTCGGCAACCTGCGGCTCCGGAGCCGCATGTGGCTCTTTGAGCCTTCCCCTGTGGCTCCCAGCCTCCTCTGCCTTTGCAGAGAGAGACAGAGACAGAGAGAGGCAATTGCACTTCCCTGCTTCTCTCTCTCTCTCTCTCTCTCTCTCTCTCTCTCTCTCTCTCTCTCTCTCTGTGTGTGTGTGTGTTTTGTGTGTGTGTGTGTGTGTGTGTGTATGTGTAAAAGAGAGTGTACTCACAGTGTTCTCTGAGGAGCTGAAAAGCCTTCTGGGCGGAGCTCCTCCCTTTGCTGCGTCTCTGAAGGAAGCAGGAAGGGCAGGAGAGAGCTAGCTAGCCCAGCTAGGCTGACTCAGGAATTCTGGGAGTTGAAGTCCATGAGTCATAAAAGAGACGAGGTTGCCTACCCCTGAGGTTGTTGGACAACAGCTTGAAGCTTGCCAGGTGAGCAGCAGATAGGAGGGGGGGAGAAAGAGAGAGAGAGAGAGAGAGAGGGGGAGAGAGAGAGTGGGGGAAGAGGAGTGGCAGACCAAGGGCAGATAGAGAGGGAGGGAGAGAGAGACCCTTTTGACATCTAAAATGAAGATAACACTGCATATATCCTTTTTTTACCTCTGTGTGTATGTAATTTTATTCTCTTAAAGCATTCTCTTGGTGATCATTGTTTTAATAGTATGGATATTCCCAAGAGTCATATTTTTACTTTTATTTTTAATGTGTATATGTGTGTGTGTGTGTGTCTCTCTCTCTCTCTGTCTGTGTGTGTGTGTGTATACACACACACATATACACATACACATACACACACACACACACACACACATATACACACACCTATAATAAAGGTAAAAAAGGATATATGCAATGTTATCTTCATTTTAGATATAAAAAGGGTTTTGCGGCTCCCAGTGTTTTGTTTTTGGTGGGAAACGGGTCCAAGTGGCTCTTTGAGTGTTTTGGGTTGCCTACCCCTGGCCTAGGTGCTTCTAAAATAGCAGTTAGTTTGGATTCAGCAGGGTGAATCCCAGCAGCATCAATTTTGAACCCCAGAAATTCAGTAGAAGGCACCCCAATTTTGCATTTGTCTTTTTTGAGCTTGAGGCCTGTTTTCCTGAATCTTAACAGAACAGCCCTTAGCCTTTCAGCTAGAATGTGTGTGGAGTCTCCTGCAATTAAGACATCATCAAAGTAGGGGCAAACCCCCGGTATGCCCCGTAGTGTGTTTTCCATTACGCTTTGGAAAATCCCAGGAGCGACATTCACTCCAAACTGTAGCCTTTTTACCTTAAAGGCTCCCCTGTGGGTCACAATGGTCTGAGCTATAGCAGCAGCATCATCAACAGGCAGCTGTTGATATGCTTGAGCTAGGTCAAGCTTTGCAAAAACACGCCCCCCCTTGAGAGAGGCCAGGATGTGACTGACCACAGGAACAGGATAGGCATGTTGCTGCAATGCCTTATTGAGTGTGCATTTGTAATCAGCACAAATGCGAATGTCCCCATTTGCCTTTAGAGGCGTGACAATGGGGGTCTCCCAAGGACTGGAATCAACAGGTTCTAGAATTCCCTGTTGGATCAGTTTGTCTAACTCAGTGTCAATTTTACTCTTTAAAGCAAAAGGGACCCTTCTTGCTTTAATTCTAATGGGAGTGACAGTGGGGTCTAGCTTTAATGACACAGGGGGTCCTTTGAATGTGCCCAGCTGGGGGCTGAAAACATCTGCAAATTCTTTGCAGACTTCCTGTAGGTCGAGTGTTTGTAAGCTGTTGAGTCCTGTGACGTGTATCCCCAGGGCCTCAAACCAATCGAGTCCTATGAGACTCGTTCGTTCACCCCCTACTACTAATAAGTCTAGTGGACCTTCAAAACTCTTGTATTGCACGTTAAGGGTGGCCTCCCCCTTAACACACACTCTTGAATTTTGAAAATCTGTTAACACAATGTCAGAAGGCCTTAACTTGGCCTGAGTTCCACTACCGGAACAAATCTTCCTAAATGTATGCAAGGAGATGATTGAAAGGGCAGACCCTGTGTCTAGTTCCATAGTTAATGGAACCCTTTGTAGCTTCACCTTGAGTGACAGCTTTTTCTTGATGGGCTTGTGTGTGCCTGTCCTGAAGATGCTTCTTCGCGAAGCGCAAAAACCTACCCTATTCTGGCTGGGGAGCCTGGTACCTTTCAGGCGCAGTTCTTCCTGAGGTTGTACCTTTCGTCGGCCCAGACACACAGCTGCAATGTGTCCTTGTTTGCCGCATGCCTGGCAGGTAGCGGAGCGGAACTTGCAGTCGGTTCTCCTGTGGCGACCTCCACAGCCGATGCACTTGAGTGGAGCTAAAGAGCTTCCCTTCTGATTTCCTTCCTTCGTGGGGTGGAGACGGTCGACTTCCTTGTCCGGATCCTCCTCGGAGTTTCCTTGGACGTCTTCCTGGTGCACGGATGCAACTTCTGGACTGTTCCTGATCGGCCGCATGTTTTTGACGGCGCCGCCTGCTGCTTCTTCTGCGGTGACCTCTCTTAAGGCATCTTGGAAGGACAAGTCTTCTTTGGCGAAAAGCCTCTGTTGTAGATCTCGATGCCTTAAGCCGCACACAAATCGGTCCCTCAGTTGTTCTTCGAGGTCCTTGAACTCGCAGTGCTTGGCGGCCTTCCTCAATGCGGCGATGTACTCTTTGGCCAACTCTCCGGATCGTTGATCCCTCTGCTCGCAGGTGTGGCGCCATGCGATGACGGACATCTTGGGCTGGAAGTGCTCCTTCAATAGCTTCTTTAGATCTGCGTAGCTGACAGACTCTAACGGGACAGGTGCTGCAAGGTTCTCTGCGATTTCGAAGGCGTCTTGACCGCAGACACAAAGCAGAGTGGCAGCCTTCAAGCTATCTTCCCTCACTTGGTTCACCTTGAGGTAATTTTCCACCCTGGCTACGTAGGACTCCCACCGCTCTGGATGTGAGACGTCGAACTCCGAAAGCCTTCCAACCTTTGCCATTTTCAGGAGATGGGTCTATCAGCCAGCCTACCCCCGAATGCGCACTGGATTGGCGAGTAGTTGCCAAGTCAACGCTGTTCCGCCGCTCAGGACTCACTTGGGTAAGCTTACACTTCTTCCTTTCCAGGTGATGTAAGGCATCCCACCCTCGTCGCCAGTGTTGAGTCCCTCGCGGAATGCAAGACACGAGAAGCAGTTGTAGTTCTCAGTTTTCTTTATTCTGTGTTCAGCTCACAAGTAGATGGCTTCAGCAGCTCCCAAAACCTCCCAGCTTCTTATATAGACATTTCCCAGGTCAATGCGATACTTTTCCCGCGCCAGCACCCGCGTATGCGCACGGCGCTGGCGACAGCCTGTCTGGTCCCGGGCAGCTTTGCACCTGCCCGGGACTGCATGCAAACGCCCCGAGCCGTTTGCAAGGCTCGGGACATAACAGTGCCAGTGCTGGCACAGAAAATGCCATCGATGTCTTGATCCAGTGCCTGGAGATTGTCAGGACCTGGAGAAGGCAGAATAAATTTGATCCCACAAGATGGAGTTGTTTATTCATCGAGTTATCTTATGGATCTGATGGGGCCTCTGCTGGAATGGATGCATGACCTGTGGGTTCTCTGGACTCACAGCTACTGCTGAATGGGCAGGTAGAGTCAGGAGTCTTTTGCCCAATTCTGGCTAGTGCACCAATTGCATCCCTACCTAGAGCAGAACCTTGTGACATGCCAATATCATTGTGTAGTTTGATTACTGCAATACCTACAACACATAAACCATCCTTGAAGACCACTAGGAAGTTTCAGATAATGTGGGGTCCTTAGTGGTCTCCGAGTTTGGTCGTTTTCTTGCAGACATTTCATTACCCAATTAGATAACCTCAGTGCTAGAAGGGAGTGATGTCTGCTCTCCGTTTATATGCAAGTGGCTTGCCCTGTCCATGTTGGTGCTTCAGATAATCCTGAAGAGAGCAGGCAAGTTGTTGGTTGACACCTGTCGCCATAAGTCTATGAGAGCACTTGCTTTAGGACTTGCATTGAATCCCTATTTGCTTCTGGATACAATTGAACATGCTTTTTTTTAACCTACAAAGTATATCTTAGTTTAGCACCAATTAATTCAGGACTTGGATCACTTCTCCAGATGGAAGTGACCTGTGCAACGTGTATGTCCTAGTGATGCAGCTTGTGGTCCCCCAGTAATATGATGCAAAAGGGGGTGAGGCATGCTGTGGTTTATTTTTCAGGAACTGCTCCCATACTAAAGAATAGCCTCCCAATTGATACGAGCTCGGCCGCCATATTACTGGAATTTTGGAAGAGTTAGCCTGAATTGTTCTGGTAAGCCTGCATGGACTGAGATGATACCAATGTAAGTTGGATGGGTTTTGCATTTTATATTGGTGTATTTTTAAAGGTTTCTCTGTTCTTTTTACTGTGGATGTTATATTATGCCATTGTACTGTGGTGGGGACAAATTTAATCTAATTAATTAAAAACTGTCTTTCACTAAAGGCAGGCATGGCCGAGTGAGGAGTATCAGGTTTGAAAAATGTGTTTCAGGGGATTGAAATTGTCCTATAAGGAAACTGGGCAAAAGTTGAAAATTGCCAGTTTGAAAATGGATTAATTAATTAATCCCCAAGGCCTGCAGGAATCCAGCAGGGCTGGAAGCAGATCCAAGGTCTGGGGGGACCCAGTGGGGTATTTGGGGGGGGCAGGATAAGTGGTGGGGCGCTACAGGGTCTCTGCAGTCATAAGGATAGGCGGATTGACAAGCAACCGAATTTTGTTCACGTGACTGCAGGGGTGCTGCAGTGCTATAACCAGACATGGGTCGTAAGTTCATTTGGCGCTATTGCAATTTTGAATGGTTGCTGAATGGTCTTAAGTCAAAGATAACAACCAACAAAGTCAATGGGAAAACAGGCCATGTGATGTCCTCACTTAATGACTTGTACTGATCTGCTTAATGACAACAACTAGGACTGCCAGAATTACTGCTACTAAGTGGTAGGGTCACATGACGCTGTGTTTTACAATTGTGTCAGTTAGTGGTGGCAGTTCAGTCCCAATTGCCATCGTAAACGAGGACAACCTATACACATACATGTATCTTTCTTTCATATGCACACTGAAAATATAAGCTATGTAAATGAAAAAAAAATGAAAAAGCTTCTAAGTTATGGATGGTTAATTGAAGGAGAATGTTTGAATTCATGAGGAAGTAAATTAATAATAATAATAATAATGCCCTTCGTCCATGCAGTGACATTGACAGACTTTATCTACCAAGGCAAATAGGTGGGCGTGGAATGCTGCAAGTACATCAGATGGTTGAAGAAGAAAAAATGGCTTTGGAAGAATATCTGAAGGACAGTGATGAAGATGCACTGAAATTAGTATATCACGAAGGCTTACTGACTATTGGAGAGACCAAACTGGCCTACAAGAAAGACCAAATGAAGAAAAGAATAGAGGCATGGGAAGACAAAGCACTACATGGCCAGTATATTTAAAAAATAGCTGGGAAAGCAGATAATAAAAAGACATGGCAATGGCTAAGAGCAGGAAAATTGAAGAAAGAGACCGAGGGACTGATTCTGGCTGCACAAGACCAAGCCTTAAGGACAAATGCATATAAAGTCAAAATTGAGAAGACAGCAACAGACAGTAAGTGCTGCCTATGCAAAGAAGCTGAAGAAACAGTGGACCACCTGGTAAGCTGCTGCAAGATCGCACAGACTGACTACAAGCAGCGGCATGACAAAGTAGCAACAATGGTGCATTGGAAGATCTGCAAGAAATATCATTTGCCTGTAAGCAAGAACTGGTGGGATCATAAAATAGAGAAAGTCATAGAAAATGATAAAATTAAACTGCTCTGGGACTTCAGAATTCAAACAGACAAGCACCTGCAACATAACACCCCAGACTTAACAATTGTCGATAAGAAAGAGAAAAAAGTCTGGATAGTGGACGTGGCAGTGCCTGGAGATAGCAGAATAGAAGAGAAAGAACTGGAGAAGATAACAAAATACAAAGACCTACAAATAGAAATAGAAAGACTGTGGCAAAAGCAAGCAAGGGTAGTACCAATAGTAATAGGCGCCTTGGGTGCAATCCCAAAACAACTGGAGCACCACTTGAACACCATTGGCACTGACAAATTTGCCATTAGTCAATTGCAAAAGGCGGCCTTACTAGGAACTGCTTCCATCTTACGACGATATCTGTAATACCATCAAACATCCACATCTGCCTATCCCAGGTTCTTGGTAAGGACTCGATAGGTAGACAAAATGCCAAATCCAGTCTGAACATCTGGCTGACTGTGCGATGATCTATAATAATAATAATAATAAAGTTGGAAGGGACCTTGGAGGTCATCTAGTCCAACCCCCTGCTCAGGCAGGAAACCTTGTACCATTTCAGACAAGTGGCTGTCCAGTCTCTTCTTAAAAACTTCCAGTGTTGGAGCATTCACCGCTTCTGGAGGCAGGTTGTTCCACTGGTTAATTGTTCTGACTGTCAGGAAATTTCTCCTTAATTCTAGGTTGCTTCTCTCTTTGGTTAGTTTCCATCCGTTGCTTCTTGTCCTGCCTTCAGGCGCTTTGGAGAATAGCTTGGCTACCTTTGTGGCAGCCCCTGAGATATTGGAACACTGAAAAATACTGTACTGTACTGTACTGTAAATTAAGCTGTGGGGTTTAAATATCAACTGATACTTGTTGCCAAATAATATGGACTTGAAGAGCAGTAATTCCAATGAAAATTCTAACATTTACAGGGGCAAGTGGGAAGTTCTTTCTTGTATTTACAGATCCCTATACGCCTAAAAGGAATGTTTCTACGTCATTAGTTACAGAGTATAAATGCGCGTAAGTGTAATTGATTATACTTCTCAGGCTGCTATATAATAGAAGTATGCCAGGCAATCAAAAAAGTCAAGTTTCCACTAGTTTTCCTTTAATTTGGGCTTTATTCAGTCATCAGAAGTTTGTATACAGAGAGTCCTTGACTTATGACCAGAGTCGAGTCCAACATTTCTGTTGTTATGTTAGACATTTGTTAAGTGAGTTTTGCCCATTTTATGACCTGGCTTGCCCCAGTTAAGTTAGTAATGTGGTTGTTAAGTGAATCTGGCTTCCCTGTTGACTTTGCTTGTGAGGTTGCAAAAGGTGATCACATGACCCCGGAACCCAGCAACGGTCATAAATATGACCCCAGTTGCCAAGCGTCTGAATCTTGATCACATGACCATGGGGATGCGCCTCAAAGGTCGTAACTGGGAAGAACGGTCATAACTTTTCAGTGCCATTGTAACTTTGAACGGGCACTAAATGAACTGTTGTAAGTCGAGGGCTACCTGTACATTAGAGGTATTATTAGGGATGGTAAGAATCGCAGCCCAAGAAACAAGGACACCAGATTGGGAGAGATTTTTGAAGTCCTTCTGCAGCCCAGCTAAGGCAATCTTGAGAAGATAAGCAAAGACAAGGTTCCAACAGAAGAAAACATCTGTAGTTCAGATCCGAACTGTGGGCTTCTTGGTGCTCTCTGAGCTTGGTTGTTTTCGTACCAACATTTCTTCACCCAACTAGGTAACTGTCAACGCTGCTAATATCGGATGTTTTTGCATTGACAACAGATGGAAATGCAGCCATCTTTTTACCTTTTGCTTTTAGAGTTAGATGATGCTGGGAGGGGGGGGATGTGAACGAGAGTCCAGCTAGACATAACAACACTAAACCCAGCATGAGAAACAAGGTTATTGTAACCAGAGCTGATAAGGCATTGGCAGGCTGGAGAACGGGAGAGGAGGCCCATGCTTCAAGCTAATTGGGGAATGTGATTTATGACTGTTAATTGGAGGAAGGAATTGTGCTTTGATACTATGTGCTTAGGGGAGGGAAATTCAGTTTTTGGCTTCGATTATGCAGTGCCGATGTTATGCTACTCAAAATAAAGCCTCTCTAAGGTAAACAATGTCTCAAAGTTCTTTTGAAGAGTTTTATCTGTCAGAACCATGACAGTAACATTATCAGTGTGAAAGAGGGTGGGGTTTGCTTCCTGTTTGTTTACTATACAGGACACTGTTGGGATGACTAAGAAACTGCAGTGCTGAAGCCCAGGCTGAAGCATGACACACCACTTCTGCACGGATCCAGAGAACGGGATATGGCTTTGTCTATGATGACTTTAACCCAGCCAGTATTCAACTCTTGCAGGGCAAGTTTACGCCTGTGAACTTTACATTCCTACGTTCTCCCAGTCTCTAAAACTCTTAACTGCATTGTTCAGACTGAGGCTGCAGGAAACTTGTTAAAAAGATGGCGCTTCAGAGCATGAACAGTCTGCTTTTCTTTTCATTAATCACAACAGCCCTACCCGTACTTGGCATCTTTTCAATTTCAACCTTTAATATAGTTCTTTCCAGTATTTCAGATCCTTAAAACAACCCTAGAACGAAAGTCACGTTATCCCCATCTCACTTCCAAGCTATGCTTTGCCCAAATGGATTCACGGTGAAAGTGACAATCGAGCATACAGCCCCCACATTAGGCAAACTTTTAAAGCAACCATTTCCCATTATAAATCCTTGGACGGGGGGAGGGTGTTCCTCATTTAGAAACCCCAGGGATCTCAAGCTACCCCCTTCAGCCATGCCCCCCCCCCCGGCAGAATCGGTGCCTGCACGAAGGGCTGTGGCGACTGGCGCCAGCCTGTAAACAACCAGCGGCGCTCCGTGGCCGGATCGATGTCTGCTGGCTTGGCTTTTCCGTCCTGCTCAGGGATTCATCGCCAGGGAGGCGCGTATGAGCCAAAGCTGTAGCTCTGCCAGAAGTCTGAACTACGGGGAGATCCATCTCAGGGAAATCTCCACACCGCCTCCTTCATCCACATTAAACAATATATACAATACCTCCGGCGCTAGCTGGACCCGAAAGCCTCCTGCCTCCCTAATTCTATCCTTCTGTTCATTTTAGGCGAGGCACTAGAGGGCGCCCTTGTGCCTCCAACAAAGGGACGCCTTATTATACTATTCGGTGCAGTAGGTATTTTTCGAAGGGACTTTTCTCATTCCGACTGTCACGGTTTGCTAAGACGGGATCTTGATCGCTCGCAAGGAGGAATGTCCCTTGCCTGGACTGGAGGACAAGTTGACCTTCATCCGGTGCATACCAGCAAGGGAATAAGCGGCAAACTTGCAAGAGGCTTACTTGCGCCTCCTGAACCGTGCATTTAAGGGCTACGTTTTCTGGGTGTCGTTGATGAAAACGAGCGTTTTCAGCCACGCAGCTTCACGGAGACCCTTTTTTTTCCCCGCCTAAGAAAATTGGAGGGGGGATTAGCGTAGAAAGGCTGGAGTTTTTGTAAAAGCTGGATTCATTGCATTAAACCTGTTGTGTGCAAGTGGCCAGCCCTGTCTACTCTTTTGAAATGAGGTCGAAGCAGTAATTTGGCCCTGGAAATATAGGGGCTGAAGTTTACAGCCTTCACCCCCCCCCCCAGATGACCCGTCCTCATCTCTCTCAGGAATACCCTGTTGGCCACTGAAAGGTAAATGTGACGGGGGTTGCAAATAGTCTGATTAAGATAAATGAAGTTTAGTCAAGTAAAAAACAGGAGCGGGTGGAAGGTTTTTACCAGAAGAGCAGTCACAAAAGAGCAGGGATCTTCAAACTTGGCCCTTTTATGACTTGTGGACTTTAACACCCAGAATTCCTCAGCCAGGCATGCTGGCTGAGGAATTCTGGGAGTTGAAGTCCACAAGTCATAAAAGGGCCAAGTTTGAAGACCCCTGCAAGAGGGACGCAGCAGCAGATGTCGTTGAGTGCCATCTAGAGGTCAAAGTGTGGCATGTCTGCTGTAGTCCAGACTGATAATTCATATTCCCAGTATGGTTGGCTCTTTGTATAATACTGTACCATCTTGAAGTGCAAATACTTCTCATTCAGTGTTTTTCAACCTTGGCAACTTGAAGATGTGTGGGCTTCAAATCCCAGAATTCCTCCACTAGTCATGAAGGCTCTTTTTTTAAATAATTTTTTATTTTTCCAAACTCTACCCCATACATATACCGTGATATTTATCAGATGTTAACATACATTCTTTTTACATTCATATATAAGATACTTTTAATAAAATGAAATAAATACATACACATGATTTTTGGTGTTGCTTGCCCATTTCCCCTTTCACTGTATCCACACTCCTTCTTCTCTACCTTCTTTCTCCCTTTCTTCTCTTCCCTACTTCCCTCTTCTTCCTCTCCTCTTTCCTTCATCACTCTCCTCCCCTTTCTCCCCACTTCTCCTCTTCTCCTCCAACCTTCCTACTTCTTTCTCCCCTCCTTCACTCTTTTCTCTCTTCTCTCCTTTCTTTAGTCAGGAAGGCTCTTATTGTATTGCCAATCCTCCTGATTTTCGTTGCCCAGTAAAATACATGGGAAAACCTGGTTGAATGTAGGATTAGGGTTAGGCCTTCATGAATTCAGAAAATAAAATAAATATCACAAAGAGATTCAGAGATGGTCATTATGCTTAGGAAGCCTCTAGTATTTCAAATCCCACATATTTTCTTACCTGTGTAAATTGGAAAAATCCTATTTGGATACAAAACCTGTTAGGGTTAAGCCTCCGTGAATTCAGAGAATAAAACAAACATCACCAATAGTTTCCAAGAACCTTGCTATGCTTAGGAAGGCCCCCTTGATTTTAAATCCTCCAAATTCTGGCTGTGGAATTCTGGGAATTGAAGTCCACACATCGTAAAGATTGACAAACACTGCTCTCTACTTTGGGCGCACAAGCATTCATTCGCTAGACTTCAATCCTAAATGAAGCCAAATGTTTTGGGTATTGCTGGGTATCCCCTTCCCTCTCCTTCTTCAAGAAATGTGGATAGAGAAAATATTCACGCTCAACTTTTTAAATCGGAGCATCCTGTAGCTTCAGGCCTTCCACCCGCAGCCTCCTTTTGCACCTGACCAGAACCTCCACAAATCCGAGGCATCATTTGTTGCCACTTTGAGGCAGGAAATGCTTCATCGTTACAGAACATGAAACCACCAATCCTTTAAATATTTTGCCCAGGTCTCAAGAGGAAAATAAATAAGGTGACCAACTTTTTTACAATGAAAAGGAAGACACAAATAAATTGAAGAAAAAAATATCATAAATAAAAGAAACATTTTATTCATTGCAACAATAATACAGAATACACTATAATATGATAAATGCATAATAAAAAACATTTGTAACAATAACATTTTATATTGTAATTATGCTTACATGCTGCACCCCCACCCACAGCCGCTCTGCCAGCACTGCTGCCCCGCCGTGTAGAGCAGGCCCCGCAGCTCCTAAAGTACCAGCTGCGCCAGCTCTGGCCCCGGGGGGCAGCCCGCTGTCAACACACCCCGCCTGCAGTTGCCCCATCTGCAGCCGCCCAGCCAGCACCACCACCCACCCTGCACAGTCCCATGTAAAGCAGGCCCTGTGCCTCCCACAGCACGGGGGGCAGCCGGCCACCGCCACCCCTCACACCCCGCCCGCAGCAGCCCTGCCGCCCCTGCCTCTTGCGCCCGCAGCCATTATTGCCCTAGCAGGGCTGAAGATCAAGAGAAAGTTACCGTGGCGTCGCCGCTCCAGTCTCCTCCGGGTATCTTCGGGACTAACTAGGAAATGGTGTAGTTGGGTAGCAGAGAGGGGTGCAAAGTTCCTGCCAATTTGTCTTCATTGCAGACAACTTACATGTGCAAAGTTTGCCGGTCGGGTGTTTTGGTGCGCTCAGCAGTAATTCCTATTGGCTTTCGAAAGCCAATAGGGGGAGTAGCACAGCTCATGCAAAAGTTGAAAAAAAAAAACATCAAAAAAGGTGCCGGAACGCAATTCTGAGCGTTCTATGAGAAAAAAAAAAAGCCCTGCAGATTAGTCTTCAAATATCAAAAAGGAGGACATGTAGGAGGACACTTTTCGAGGGAGGACAGAACTCACAAAAGGAGGACTGTCCTCCCTAAAGGAGGACGGTTGGTCACCTTAAAATAAAACAAAATCCTGGTCCATCTCTGATATATAGTTCCCTTCTATTGTCATCCCACTCACTGCAGCTCTCCTCTTCCCAGAAAATGTTAAATATGGTGATTAAAAAATTCCTCATTCTTGTTATAAATAAGCCAGTTGTGTTATTAATGCTAGCAAAGTCTGACTTACAAAGATTCAGACTCCCATAAAACAGACTAAACAAAAGAACTGGAGCTAGTTGTTATTCATTTCCCCAAAAGTAGCTTAGTGGGCCCCACATTCTCTTTTAGCTTCAGATTTATTCAAAAGCAAGCACAATAGAGCTGAAAGTAATAGCAACAGTCATTAGCTTAATGTCTTCCTCATACATTTCTTTAACTTGTTCTGGCATCCAGAAGGCAATTTGGCATGGACTGTTGTTCTCATGCATAAGGACTTGAATTCCAAGTAGCAGTTTTAGCAGTATGACTAAACAGCATTTATTTTGCTGTTTCTCATCAACTCTGTCTGGGTTCAGAAGCAAAATAAGATGAAATCCTGGTTTGTCAGGAGACTATGCCATCAGGAAATCTCAAGCCTGTAGACTAGACCGGAAAATCTACATCCACCCTACAAAAAATATTCCAGAAAATGGCTATGACAAACCACTTCTTTTGTCCAGAAAACTGCTCTGCTCTGACCCATTCAATTTTTTCTCTATTTTGTTAGCTCTTCTAGAACAGCTGGAAGCTTTTTGACCTAGGGAAGCATAAAGCATTCATTTCAACAGTAGGGCTTCCACAGCTCTTCATTCGCAAAAGTCATAAACATGTTGATTGCAGCATTCCTTTTGAGCAGTATAAAAATGCTTGTCCTTAGAGCAAGCTACTGAAAAGCTTAGGTTTGAGATGCATTGTATTTTGAGATAGGTATCTATACATTTGTAATAATTAATATTGTATCTTGATCATTGTACAAAAAAACGTATATTCTATGATTAAAATACTTTTTTTTTTTTGCTTTAATCTGTTTCCTACATAGCTTTTGGCACTTAATTCAGTTCGTTTTTATTCCAACTCTTAATGTGTCTCCTTTTAACTATGCAAATGCATCCTTTGTTCTTCCAGCACAGCTTCTGTAATTGCAGGCACAACTGGGAATTATACATAAAGAGCTTATTGTGGAGTGTAATTTGCGTTAACATATTACTATGGCAATATAGGCACAAATCCTCAGGGGTACAGAAACACGTGCATCAGCTGCTCCTGAACAAGATGACATCCTTTCCTACTCTTATTACTACTATAAGATTAAATTTGTACCAGTGAAACTCAAAGCTTCTTCCTATTCCATTTACAATCCTTTCTCTTTACTTCTTCAGATATGCATAGATGTGATGGAACCACAACACATGATTCTACGATCACCGGGTAAGATGCTTTAGCAATTGAAAAGGTAACAAATGGCCACTAGGAAAACCATAACATGTTTTATCTTCCAGTTCTGTCACTTTTTAGAAACTTATAGGGATCCCAACTTTGTAAGCATTGATTTCCCTCTTTCCATGGGCAACACAGGATGTTTGCTCTTCAGCAACTTCTGCAACACTTCCCACCATCGGATTTACAAAGCAGCTGCCGCTAATTTCTTAGCAGCCCCTTCCAGTAAGGTTCAGCCATCAGGAGGGTGTTTGGCTGTATAACCAAAGCACCTAGTGCTCAAGCTTGTACACTGAGCTAACTCTATGGTTAGGTCTTGCAGGAAATACCACCTTAGAAGGTCCAGAGCCAATCTGGTTTCTCCACTGAGAATACTACAGTCCTAAGGTTTTGCAGGCTTCTCCCAACAAACCAGGCACAGCTGAAATATCAAAATGAGGCAGGAGCTTTACTCTCATCTCTGCCAGTTTCAGATTCATTTTGATAACTGAGCTGATCATTTACATAACACATGTGTATGGGTATATAGCAGGGGTTCTCAACCTTGGCAACTTTAAGACGTGTGGACTTCAATTCCCAGAATTCCTCAGCCAGCAAAGCTGGCTGAGGAATTCTGGGAATTGAAGTCCACACGTCTTAAAGTTGCCAAGGTTGAGAACCCCTGCTATATAGGCTTTCACTTTGTCCCCCAAAGTAATTACCCTGATCTACAGAATGTAGCAACATATGAAGGAATTAGCACAATGAATTTCCTTCTCAGAAGAATCCATGGAAGAAAACTATGCTAAAGGGAAAAATATGAAAAAAAAACAACCACCCATCATTCTTTCTTCTGTCTGGAAGTAGAAAGGACCTTCAACCTGCTCTTATTAAGGACAGCTGCTCTCATTCCAGATCACCACCCTCCCTAATATAGTTAGAAGCAGCACCAGCAAATCCTAAATTCTCCCTCTGCAGAATTTTAAGGGGAATCACAAAGCTATGTTCAGGATGGCATTTGGGAAGAACCAGAGTGCTTTTGCAAGGAGGGCTCAGGTGCTCAAAGTCACCGAGTCGCTACATTTACACTCTTCTCTTGAGTGTACATTTTTAGTGTATCCTGCTGCGTAGCCGTTCAAGCTTTGCCAAACTTAACAGACCATACCATTTATTCATTTAACAAACATGCTCCCAGCTGACACCAGAACACTGGAAAGGGCAGCGCTTGCTCTCTAAAAGAAAGAAACAAGACTGCTTTCAGCTGAAAAGGGCTTTTAATAAGCTTTAACACAATGGACAGTTATAAGAATCCAGAAGAAGGCAGGAGTGATGAATAGAAAAAAGTAACACAATAAAGGATCAGTATTCTTCTCCCTCATCTTCCCCATCAGCACTATCGGCTCCTACCTCTTCATAATCCTTCTCCAGAGCAGCCATGTCCTCCCGAGCCTCTGAGAACTCCCCTTCTTCCATCCCTTCCCCAACATACCAGTGGACAAAGGCACGCTTGGCATACATCAGGTCAAACTTGTGGTCCAGGCGGGCCCAGGCCTCAGCAATGGCCGTGGTGTTGCTCAGCATGCAGACTGCACGCTGCACTTTGGCCAGGTCGCCTCCGGGGACCACGGTAGGGGGCTGGTAGTTGATACCAACTTTGAAACCGGTGGGGCACCAGTCCACAAATTGGATGCTGCGTTTGGTCTTGATGGTGGCAATAGCAGCATTGACATCTTTGGGAACAACGTCGCCACGGTACAACAGACAGCAGGCCATGTATTTACCGTGGCGAGGGTCGCATTTCACCATCTGATTAGCTGGCTCAAAGCAAGCATTAGTGATCTCTGCCACAGTCAACTGCTCATGATAGGCCTTTTCAGCAGAGATAACCGGGGCATAGGTCGCCAGAGGGAAATGGATTCGGGGGTAGGGCACCAAATTGGTCTGGAATTCTGTCAGATCTACATTCAGGGCACCATCAAATCGCAGGGAGGCTGTGATGGAGGACACGATCTGGCTGATAAGGCGGTTGAGGTTGGTGTAGGTGGGGCGCTCAATGTCAAGGTTTCGTCGGCAAATGTCATAGATGGCTTCGTTGTCTACCATGAAGGCACAGTCGGAGTGCTCCAGGGTGGTGTGGGTGGTCAGGATGGAGTTGTATGGCTCAACAACAGCTGTGGATACTTGGGGAGCTGGATAGATGGAGAACTCCAGCTTGGACTTCTTACCATAGTCAACGGACAGGCGCTCCATCAACAAGGAAGTAAAGCCAGAACCTGTGCCACCACCAAAGCTGTGGAAGACCAGAAAACCCTGGAGACCTGTGCACTGGTCAGCCTGTTGAAAAAAAGCAAAGTATTCAATTTTAAGAACCAGATTTTTCTTTCATTAATTTTCAAGCATTTTCTTAAAACATCCTTAATACTCAAGAAAATATCAGAAAAAATTCAATCCCCTCCAGTTGCTTGAGAATATTCTGTAGCCTACTGTAATTTCCAAATAGATACAGACCATAACATCTGGCCTTCCATATGATAGTGAATGCCAATTTCTACAGCCCTTGCCAGCATACCAATCATCATGAATAAGAGCAACTTAAATCCAATCACTTCAAGAGGACTGAATCACATTTAGAAAGCTGCTCAGGAATTGACCTTCCTTCTCATTTGTTTCCTGTTAATAAAAGTCTTTATACTCCACAACCTCCACAACCCTCTAGATTAGAACATAATTCCTGATGTAAGATGTAATTCTTTTCATTCTTTTGGTGACTCGGATGGTCAACCTCTTAGGAAGAACATGGTTTAAGGCAGAGGCTCCCAACCTTTTAGGCACCAGGGACCAGTTCCATGGAGAGAGTTTTTCTGGGACTGGAGGGGGCGTGGTTTCAAGTGCTGCCTGCATCCCACGGATGGGGCTTTGTGCGGCCCGATTTCTGGCATGCCACAGACCAGGACCAGTCAATGTACCAGGAGTTGGGGACCCCTCATTTAAGGCATTGTTTGCTAAACTTTATTTTGTAAACGAGGGACATCTCACATGATGCAAAACAATAAGCAGTAGTTTAGAAATAATTATAACTATGCCAAAAATAAACCCACCATTTTATGACTTACCTGATGTTCAAATCCAGCTACTGTCAAACTAATTTCCCACAAACCTGTTGCAAATACACCAAGGTTTCTATATGACTTCATTCTTATCTCATTCACTCCTTACATTTACTGTTCAAAACTCAAATCATGGTTAAAAAGAGAATAAACTGTTTGCCAACAACCAGAAAAAGAAAGTGGGATTCACGCTAGAAGCAGCAGACAATTCTGTACTGTGAAACTAGGAGATGGCATCTGGGGATCTTATCCCATTTAAAATTGAAGTTTTTATTTTTAAAGCTGTGCATCTCCACTGTACTTTATTTCAGGGATCCCCAACCCCCGGTCTATGGACCGGCATTGGTCCACAGCATGCCAGCAAGCCAGACTCACAAATAAAGCTCCATACTCAGAATGCAGGCAGTATTCAAAGCCACACCCCCTCTGGTCCATGGAAAATCCTTTCTCCATGGCACCAGTCCCTGGTGCCCAAAAGGCTGGGGACCTCTGCTTTATTTCACATTTCCAAGCCCGAGACTGCTTCAGCAGCAGAAATTACCCACCAATTTCCTAATCCTGTCAAGGACCAAGTCAATGATCTCTTTGCCAATGGTGTAATGCCCTCTGGCATAATTGTTAGCAGCATCTTCTTTGCCAGTGATCAGTTGCTCAGGGTGGAATAGCTGGCGGTAGGTTCCAGTGCGCACTTCATCTGTGAAAAGAAGGAACAAAAGTGTTGTTTAGTTTGCTGTGACATTATTTGAACCCAAGATGTTTGTTCAAAGGTGTATCTACTGAGAAACCTTTCAGAGAGATTTGTCTTTTCAGAAGAATTGAACTTCTGGGATAAATTAAGTAATAGCACAAAGATGATTGCAGAGGTCAAGAATACAGAATGAAGAAGAGTTGTGGAAGTAGCCGAGAGTCTTTCTGCATGAGTAAAGAGTAAAGGCACCTTGAATATCAATGTCAGTGTATTCCAATTACTTTCAATTGCATTGTTCAATTGCACAACTTTTCCTAATTCTGGATTCTTGTCCTGTTTCACTTTACATGATAATTGACTTAATGACCATCACACACACACACACACACACACACACACACAAAGATTGTAAAATCAAGTCAGTTACATGATGACTCCTTTTACAACCACAACTTATGACCACAATGGGCAGACTCCAGTACAGTCATAAGTTGAGGATGACCTGTAATGTATAAGTTATGGGAAAATACAGCATTTAAATCTTTATTACTGTGCACAACACAAAGTTCCCTTTGGGGGAGATGGGCAGTTATATAGATTTTATAAATAAAATGCTGAACTATATGCCAAATTTTTGGAATATGAATGTTTATCAGGAATTATGGTTTTATTGAGCATGGGGTGGAGGGATAAAAGAATCATATTGAGAAACTGAAAATCTGTTATTATTCCAGATATTAAGAAATGGCTGCCAGAAATGTAACATGTTTTGGAAAAGACAATATTTTCTGCTAATCGGATGCAGCAGTAAATGTTACTATGTCAGAGATTTTGTGATATTTTACAATATTTTGTATTTATATTATAGCAGTGAATTTACTAGTAAATCAACAACTACTAAAAGTATAAAATATAAAGTAGTTTTATTTTTGTTTATTTAAGGTTGTTTCTTTTCTAATTTGTTTTGCTTTTTATTATTTTTTTCTTTTTGATATTCGTGTATGTTAAGAATATTAAAGTCATGATTGAATAGATTAACAATTCATATTAGCACAAATTAATTCCTTATACTAAAACATGAATCCATCATATATTCAGTCAAAAAGTTCAATAGTCTATTCAGATATGTCACAATGTTCTTCAGGATCTAAGCCTGATTTTTTTTTTTTTTAACCTATTGTCCCTTACTTGAAATGCAAGGGAATGGACCTCGGACTTGAGCAAGAAATGTTTGGGGTTTTTTTAAGTACCTCTAATTTCTTACCACTGAGGATTTCTAAACTGTTAATATTACTGAAGTAGCTCACCAATAACTGTTGGCTCCAAATCCACAAACACAGCCCTGGGGACGTGTTTGCCAGCTCCAGTCTCACTGAAAAAAGTGTTGAAGGAATCATCTCCTCCCCCAATGGTCTTGTCACTGGGCATCTGCCCATCTGGCTGGATACCATGTTCAAGACAGTAGAGCTCCCAGCAGGCATTGCCAATCTGGACACCGGCTTGGCCAACGTGGATGGAGATGCACTCACGCTGTGGAGAGAAACCACTTCCATTATATTTATTCTAGAACAAGTAAACCACAACTAGCAATGGGCCGCAATGATTAAACCACTCACCGATTGAGGAAAGTCCCAACTAGCAATAAATAATCATCTGTTTTCATGCAACACGAAGCATGAGCTATTAACAAGACTTAAGGGCATGGTTGTGCTAGAAATTATTAGCTCTGTCTGTCTCTGTCTGGATGCAGTAAAAGTACAGCTATGGTTGAAATGTTGGTGCAAGCCAATGTCAACAACTACCTAGTCTTAATTCACTGGGTGGTTAAGGGCCAGTCATAGCAACAGCCACAATTTCTAGCCCCGCTTCTCAATATGTAACCTTATAACTTTCTTCTGCAACTTCTGGAAATGAAAGAAAGCTGGATAAAATGCAGAAACCAGAACATTCTATATTATCTAATAACTGGCCAGCAAATAAACAGGCAGACTTTTGATTTCCAGTTCAGGTAGATATAGTAGTGTGGCTTACCCAGCATGAAAAATAGTTGGTGATAGGGATTATGGGAATTATTGTCTAGCACACCTGGACAGGGTCAGGATGGGGAAGCCTGATCTAAGGAACTTTTTTATATTGTATTTGGCAATGGGCAGAAGCAGGCACTGGGCAGGTTCAGAATATACTTCCTATTTACCTAGCTTGGCGTTTTCTTAAAGCTGCAAATGCATTAACTATGAGGTTGCATTCCAGTTTATTTTTCAACAATAGCTGAAAAGGGCAGAGAGATACCAGTATGCAAATACAGGCTGTTGGGCAGGAAAGACTAAAAGTACCATTAGCTTTATTTTTAAAAGGTACAGCATCCAAAAAGCATCAGCTCATTATGACATAGGTGGTTTTTTGGGGGGGGAGAAGGGGGGCTGCAGCTACATCAACTACGTTCATCAACGTCATTAAATATGGGAGCTGCAAGCACTTCAGATTTGATCTCCAAAAGATGCTTTCCTGTGTGCAAGAGGGCAAAATAGAATGAATACCTGTTCAGTGAACCTCAAAGCAGCTGTATCTTTTTCCAGAGTCATGTGGCTGCCACACAATCCCCAAAATGATCAACTGCTTTAATCAGATCGGATGCAATCGGATGCACCAGTCATTACCCTGTATACTCCGAACACTTTTTTGAACCTGAATGTGAAGCACAGCCTAGCAAACGTTATCCTGAGATGCAATTATGTACAGAATATAGAAGCTTTCCTGGAGTAGAATCAACACCCATCCACCCCACCTTAAATGTCAAGTTTTTAAAACTGACATGCCACGGTACTGATATTTAAAACCGTTTCCAAAATATTTAGAAAACCACCTTAAGTTTAGTCCAATTGTGGCTTTAAATACTTTTGAGTATAAGCAAACTGGGGTTAAAACTGGCAGCAGAGAATGCTGGAATTACATCTCTGCCTTCCTGTCTTCTGAAGAAATAAAACACGGCTGCTTCAGGCTTTCTGCAATTTGAGAACACTCCTGATTGTACAAATAAAGTTACTTTGGTCATGTAGCAGTCTAGTATCATTGTAACAATAGTTAAGCTGATTCAACTCCACTTTGATCCTAAACTTAGAATGTCTCTTCCTTTCCTACCCCCTCAACCTCCCCAACCAGCTTAAACCTGTTGGCGCTGTCATCATCTGGCTCACAACACACAAAACATCAGATTAAACCGCAAGGCTTTAAAGGTGTTGTTTGAAGGGCTGAGGGTCACTGTGCCTTTTCAAAGGGGCAGGCAACTGAGAGCACAATTCAATGCCTGTCACAATGGGGGGGGGGTCGTTTGATGGCCACTTTGGAGTTCAATGAGTCTCCAAGAATTAATCTGACAATCAAATATCAGCCTTGGAAGGGAGGGTTCAGTCCCATGCAAAGGAAACCACATTAGTGGAAGCATTCCTACAATAAGTTGTTAATTTAAAAAAAAGGAAATTCCCTCAAAATATTTATTGAATAAGATAAAACCAATGGAGATAAAGCCCTATTTCAGTGGTTCTCAACCTGTGGGTCAGGACCCCGTTTGGGGTCGAACGACCATTTCATGGGGGTCGCCAAACAACGCAGTCCGCCATTTTTTTCCCCCTTTTCCTTAGCTGTGCTACTCCCTTTTATTCTATTGGCTTTTGAAAGCCAATAGAATAGACTCTCTTGAATAGAGTCTAATTCTATTGACTTTCAAAAGCCAATAGGGAATTGTCCAGGCTGTCTCTGCCCTGCTGAGCCCGCCCAAAGTCCCATTCTGCAAACGGTGCTGCACCAGTTGAGTAGTCCTCGACTTATGACCGGTTGAGTAGTCCTCGACTTACGACCGGTTGGGGGTCACGGCATTAAAAAGGTTGAGAACCACTGCCCTATTTGGTTTGTAGCTCTCTTAAAAGACCCCCGGCCTTTTTTGGTATCAGGCTCCTTAAATGGCCCTTTCAAGCTTGCAATGGATTCTTCCATAATTTTTACTGTGGGTGTGGAAAGTTTTTTATTTTAATAATAATAATCATCATCACAGGAGATTCTTTATTCCAAATTAACTTTTATTTTCTCTCACTGTCTCAGCTATCCCTTAACCATTAACATAAATCCATGATTCACTGAGAATGGAAACTGTGGGAAATACATTGTATCAATAGATTGTTAAACTGTATCTCTGCTAAGTTAGACTCTGACAATAGCAAAACCAAGTACCTGGACAAGAGTAATTAACCAGACAAAGAACCTGTTCAGTCACACACTTCCCACACCCACAAATACTGTGTTTCCCCAAAAATAAGGGTCTTTTTTTTTTGCCCCCAAAAGAGGCACCAGGTCTTATTTTTGGGATAGGCCTTATTTCACCTCTGGCACCGACAGCCCCACCCAGCCAGTCCACTTCTTCTGTTGCGTTGCATTCAGGCCTGCATTTTGTAATCACGCCTTTCTAGAACCCATAGCTGGGTGCTCGGCTGTTGAAGTCTTGCAGAACCGAGCTACGGATTGAATCCATAGCTTGGTTCTTGGCTGCAGAGGCCTTCCGGAAAGCCATGTGAC
>NW_024098043.1:0-10513 GCF_016545835.1 Crotalus tigris | reverse complement strand
GATGGAAGCAGTTCCTAATAAGGCCGCCTTTTGCAATTGACTAATAGGCGAATTTGTCAATGCCAATTGTGTTCAAGTGGTGCTCCAGTTGTTTTGGGATTGCACCCAAGGAGCCTATGACTATTGGTACTACCCTTGCTTGCTTTTGCCACAGTCTTTCTATTTCTATTTGTAGGTCTTTGTATTTTGTTAGCTTCTCCAGTTCTTTCTCTTCTATTCTGCTATCTCCAGGCACTGCCACGTCCACTATCCAGACTTTTTTGTCTTTCTTATCGACAATTGTTAAGTATGGGGTGTTATGTTGCAGGTGCTTGTCTGTTTGAATTCTGAAGTCCCAGAGCAGTTTAATTTTATCATTTTCTATGACTTTCTCTATTTTATGATCCCACCAGTTTTTGCTACAGGCAAATGATATTTTTTGCAGATCTTCCAATGCACCATTGTTGCTACTTTGTCATGCCGCTGCTTGTAATCAGTTTGTGCAATCTTCTTGCAACAGCTTACCAAGTGGTCCACTGTTTCTTCAGCTTCTTTGCATAGGCGGCAATTACTGTCTGTTGCTGTCTTCTCAATTTTGACTTTGTATGAATTTGTCCTTAAGGCTTGGTCTTGTGCAGCCAGAATTAGTCCCTCGGTCTCTTTCTTCAATTTTCCTGCTCTTAGCCATTGCCAGGTCTTGGTATTATCTGCTTTTCCAGCTATTTTTCATGTATTGGCCATGTAGTGCTTTGTTTCCCATGCCTCTATCTGTTCTCCATTTGGTCTTTCTTAGAGCAGTTGCTCGGCCTCTCTCAAGTAGTCCTAGTAAGCACTCTCCCTGATATACTAATTTCAGTGCATCTCATCATGTTCTTCAGATATTCTTCCAAACGCATGTTTCTTATTCAACCATCTGATGCTACTTGTAGAATTCCAGCCCACCTATTTGCCTTTCGGGTAGATCAAGTCGATCAATGTCACTGCGTGGATGTAAGGGCGTGATTCATTGTCATTACTTTTTCGGTCTGCCACTACATTGCTTTTAGTTCTGCTTGAGTCCAGTCCACTATTCCAGCTGTGTACCTAATGACTGGGATTGCCCAGGTGTTGATTGCCTTTATGGTATTTCCTCCATTGAGTTTGGATTTTAAGATCTTATTCACTCTCTTGATGTATTCACCTCTAATCTTTTTCTTGACTTCAGTGTGCTTGATGTTGTCAGCTTGAAGGATACCCAAGTATTTGTAGTACTCTTCCTCATCCAGATTCTTAATGTTATTTTCGTGGAGCATCTTGATTCCTTCAGTTTTCACTATTTTTCCTTGTTTGATAGTAAGTGTGGCACATTGGTCCAAGCCAAACTCCATTACAATATCTTGGCTATATATACGGACAGTGTTGAGCAGCGATTCTATTTCAGAGGATGTTTTTCCATACAGCTTCAGATCATCCATGTAAAGGAGATGGGATAGTCTGGCAGATGTTTTTGATGTTTGATAGCCATGTCCTGAGTTATTCAGTATTGTTGACAGAGGAAACAGTGCAATAACAAATAGTAATGGTGATAATGAATCTACTTGAAATATTCCTCTCTTGATATTAACCTCTCCCAGCTTCTCACCATTGATCTGCAACTGTGTCTTCCATTGTGCCATCGATCTTTGCACAAATTTTCTGATGTTTCTACTGACTCCTGTTATTTCTAGGCACTTTATTATCCAATCATGTGGCAGAGAGTCAAATGCCTTTTTGTAGTCAATCCATGCTACATTCAGGTTGGTTTTCCTTCTCTTGCAGTTTTCCAAGATCATTTTGTCTATTAGGAGTTGATCTTTTGTTCCTCTGCTATTGGGGCTATTATTATTATTATTATTATTATTATTATTATTATTATTATTATTATTATTATTATTATCGATCATCGCACAGTCAGCTAGATGTTCAGACTGGATTTGGCATTTTGTCTACCTATCGAGTCATTACCCAGGACCTGGGATAGGCAGATGTGGATGTTTATTATTAGTATATTAATTATTAATTACCCTGATCCATCGCACCAAAGCAGCCAGATGGTCAGACTGGATTTGGCATTTTGTCTACCTATCGAGTCCTTACCCAGGACCTGGGATCGGCAGATGTGGATGTTTGATGGTATTACAGGTATCGTCGCAGGATGGAAGCAGTTCCTAATAAGGCCGCCTTTTGCAATTGACTAATAGCAAATTTGTCAATGCCAATGGTGTTCAAGTGGTGCTCCAGGTGTTTTGGGATTGCGCCCAAGGAGCCTATGACTATTGGTACTACCCTTGCTTGCTTTTGCCACAGGCTTTCTATTTCTATTTGTAGGTCTTTGTATTTTGTTATCTTCTCCAGTTCTTTCTTGTCTATTCTGCTGTCTCCAGGCACTGCTACATCCACTATCCAGACTTTTTTGTCTTTCTTATCGACAATTGTTAAGTCTGGGGTGTTATGTTGCAGGTGCTTGTCTGTTTGAATTCTGAAGTCCCAGAGCAGTTTAATTTTATCATTTTTCTATGACTTTCTCTATTTTATGATCCCACCAGTTTTTGCTTACAGGCAACTGATATTTTTTGCAGATCTTCCAATGCACCATTGTTGCTACTTTGTCATGCCGCTGCTTGTAATCAGTTTGTGCAATCTTCTTGCAACAGCTTACCAAAGTATGGTCCACTGTTCTTCAGCTTGAAAGACCAATAGGCCGGCCAATTCTTGGACCTTACTGTCTGTTGCTGTCTTCTCAATTTTGACTTTGTATGCATTTGTCTTTAAGGCTTGGTCTTGTGCAGCCAGAATTAGTCCTCGGTCTCTTTCTTCAATTTTCCTGCTCTTAGCCATTGCCAGGTTTTATTATTATCTGCTTTCCCAGCTATTTTTTTCAGGTATTGGCCCTGTAGTGCTTTGTCTTCCCATGCCTCTATTCTGTTCTTCATTTGGTCTTTCTTGTAGGCCAGTTTGGTCTCTCCAGTAGTTAGTAAGCCTTCCTGATATACTAATTTCAGTGCATCTTCATCATTGTTCTTCAGATATTCTTCCAAAGCCATTTTTTCTGCTTCAACCATCTGATGTACTTGTAGCATTCCACTCCCACCTATTTTGCCTTGGTAGCTAACGTCTATCAATGTCACTGTTATTATTATTATTATGTATTATCTTATTATTATTATATATTATTGTGGAATCATCGCCAGTCAGCCAGATGTTCAGACTGGATTAGGCATGTTGTCTACCTATCGAGTCCTTACCCCGGACCTGGGATAGGCAGATGTGGATGTTTGATGGTATTACAGATATCGTCGCAGGATGGAAGCAGTTCCTAATAAGGCTGCCTTTTGCAATTGACTAATAGCGAATTTGTCAATGCCAATGGTGTTCAAGTGGTGCTCCAGTTGTTTTGGGGATTGCACCCAAGGAGCCTATGACTATTGCTACTACCCTTGCTTGCTTTTGCCCCAGTCTTTCTATTTCTATTTGTAGGTCTGTGTATTTTGTTATCTTCTCCAGTTCTTTCTCTTCTATTCTGCTATCTCCAGGCACTGCCACGTCCACTATCCAGACTTTTTTGTCTGTCTTATCGACAATTGTTAAGTTTGGGGTGTTATGTTGCAGGTGCTTGTCTATTTGAATTCTGATGTCCCAGAGCAGTTTAATTTTATCATTTTCTATGACTTTCTCTATTTTATGATCCCACCAGTTTGCTTACAGAGGCGAACTGATATTTTTTGCAGATCCTTCCAATGCACCATTCGTTGCTACTTTGTCACGCCGAGGCTTGTAATCAAGTCTGTGCAATCTCTTTGCAACCAGCTAACAAGTGGTTCACTGTTTCTTCAGCTTCTTTGCATAGGCGGCACTTACTGTCTGTTGCTGTCTTCTCAATTTTGACTTTATATGCATTTGTCCTTAAGGCTGGATCTTGTGCAGCCAGAATTAGTCCCTCGGTCTCTTTCTTCAATTTTCCTGCTCTTAGCCATTGCCAGGTTTTATTATTATCTGCTTTCCCAGCTATTTTTTCATGTATTGGCCATGTAGTGCTTTGTCTTCCCATGCCTCTATTCTGTTCTTCATTTGGTCTTTCTTGTAGGCCAGTTTGGTCTCTCCAGTAGTCAGTAAGCCTTCCTGATATACTAATTTCAGTGCATCTTCATCATTTTTCTTCAGATATTATGATTTTATTATTATTATTATTTATTTATTATATTATTATTATTATTATTATTATTATCGATCATCACACAGTCAGCCAGATGTTCAGACTGGATTTGGCATTTGGTCTACCTACTGAGTCCTTACCCAGGACCTGGGATAGGCAGATGTGGATGTTTGATGGTATTACAGATATCGTCGCAGGATGGAAGCAGTTCCTAGTAAGGCCACCTTTTGCAATTGATTAATAGCGAATTTGTCAATGCCAATGGCATTCAAGTGGTGCTCCAGTTGTTTTGGGTTGCACCCAAGAGCCTATTACTATTGGTACTACCCTTGCTTGCTTTTGCCACAGTCTTTCTATTTCTATTTGTAGGTCTTTGTATTTTGTTATCTTCTCCAGTTCTTTCTCGTCTATTCTGCTGTCTCTAGGCACTGCCACATCCACTATCCAGACTTTTTTGTATTATTATTATTATTATTATTATTATCATTATTATTATATTTATGATTTTTTATATGTGGCTTATTTGTTGTACGTTGTCCAGAGTTGCCTTCAGTGAGATGAGTGGTTATATAAATTTGATTAGTAAATAAATAACTGATTAAAGATATATTTTATGTTTTCGTTTGGAGGGCTTTTGCAGATCAAAAATGAATGCTTTAGAACTTGGAGAGATTTAAGAAATAACACTATTCTTAAATACTCCTTACACTGAGAAATATCAGCTCAATTTGGGAGGAAGGTTAAAGGGCATTAATCTTGGAATTATGCAAATTATCCCTGGAATTATGCAAATCCTTCATGGCACTTCACAGTGAGTGATTCAAAACTTAAGGTCTTGACTATTCTTGATACTGCAGAACACAAATGGGGTGCTAGGGGCTGTACAAAGTCTATAGCAAAAGGCTAACCTTTTATTGCTGCCATTGTCGTTCCTGAACAGTAGGTATAACTTGATTGGTACTAGTGGTTCATCCTAGTGAAGTATAGCCCAATTATGTATTTGAAATCTTTTTTTATAGAACACAGTTTTATGAAGGTTTCTTTTAAAAGTTTTACTTATTATAATTATTCTAACAACACTGAAGTTTGCTATATTTGAAATATTCAGGTTACACAATATTTGTTATACCTTATTAACATATAATTCTGGATTCAATACAATTGTAATTTGGCCCTCTGTGTGTTTAAAATTCAAATTCTATATGACTTTTTTGAACATAATTGTGGACCATACCTTTGAACACCATTTTTCAAGTGTTAAATTTTCTAACCTTTTCCATTGTTGACTTATTGTAGAACTAAAAGTATAATAAGTTCCTTATTATATTTATGATCATTTCTTATGTTCTGGTATACACATCAAAGCAAGTTCTTTAATTAGACTTCCGGTGGATCTGCGCGCGCGATGGCGGCTACTTTGTAGCCGTCCTCCTGGGTAAGTGTTTGAATCGCTATGAACAGCGGCCATCAGCTGTTCAGTGGTTCAAAATCCCCCTCCCGGGCAAAGGGGGGAGAAGAGGGTTGTCTGAATAGTGGTAGAGCCACTCTCATGCACCCCCAAGGCTTTTTTGGGGGGTGAGAGGAGTGCTCCCACGGAGTTCAGACTGTCTCCGCTTCCCAGCTGCTTTTGTCCCTAGGGACAAAACAAGCCGCTACAACCACCTCCGCGATTAAAGTGATCTGGTGAGTTTTTTTTAGAGGCGGACAGAGCTGAGTAGAGGATTTAGCTTTTGCTTTCTTTGATTTTATTTGGATTTTAAGTTTAAAGATTTACTTTTACTTTTATATTCCCTCTTTTTATTTTTTTCCTTTTGTTGAAAGGGAAAGTAAAATGGCGATCGGCAGGCTTTTTGGTGTTTTTTTTATCCTTTTCCTTTTTTTTAATGATTGGAACAGAATGTGGATTTGATTTTGATGTTGGATTTGGATTTTAGAAGCATTATTATTTTTGTTTAACTTCTTTGTTTTGCTTTTTGTACTTTTAAAAAAAATGGAATGGATTTTTTCTATTTAATTATTTTTTTCTTCTTCCCCTTTCTTTTTTTAACTCCTTTCTTTTTATTATAATGATCTCCTTTTGAAGGATTTTTTGATTTTTTGGAGTTAATCTCTCTTTTTCTTTTGTTTAATTTTTGTAACTTTTAAGAAGGAGTAAAGATTTTTCTAAGATGGCTCCAAAGTGTTCAGTATTTTTTTGTTATAATGATCTCCTTTTGAAGGATTTTTTGAATTTTTTTGGACTTAATCTCTCTTTTTATTTTGCTTAATTTTTGTAATTTTTAAGAAGGAGTAAAGATTTTTTTTAAGATGGCTCCAAAGCGTCCAGTAATTCCGACAGCTCCCAAGGTGGTTTCTTCTTTGGTGTTATCATCAGTGCAACAACCTAAATCAATAGCTTCACCCTCTTCCTTGGTACAGCCAATAATTGTGAAGGATTTGCAAGATATGATGGGAAATGTTATATCTCAAATTAGGTCAGAAATGAAAGAGATTTTAGAGGAAAATAATAAGATTTTGAGGCAAGAGATAGTTTTGGCTCTAAAAGGAGTTGCCTCTGTTCTTGAAAAGCTGAACTCTCATGTAGAAGAGGTAGGAGAAAAGGTGGAATTGATGGAGGGAAAATTTGAAAGCATGGAAAAAGAAATGGAAAATGAGATTCTTATGCTTCAATATAGACAAATGGAATATGCCTTAAGAATTAGAGGTTTGGGAGAGTCTGTGCAAGGAGATATGAGAGAGATGGTTGCAAAGGACTTTGCTGTGATTTTGAATAAAGAAAAAGAGGAAATACTTAGTGAAATTGAAAAATTATTTAGAGTTAACTCTGTGGTGGCAGTGCAAAAGAATTTGCCAAGAGATGTGTTAATTTACTTTGGGAAAAGATCCCTGCGCAACGAAATTATACAAGCTTTTTATAAGAAGAGATTTCAAATTGCTTCACAAGATGTTATAATTCTAAAGGAGATCCCATCTAAAATTTTAAGAAGAAGAACGGAGTTTGCTTTTTTAGCAGATGAACTTAAAAAGAGACGAATCTTGTTCAGATGGGATGTTCCGATTGGAATGGTGGTGAATTACCTGGGGATATGTTATAGACTTAATACTGTTTCTCAAGCAAAAGACTTTTATACTTCGGTCCGGGGGGTATGTTCATCGCCATCTATTAAGTTTAAAGCTTTGGAAGAAAAGAAGGTAGAATTGCAGTCTGAAGAGCCTATACTTATGAAAATTGGGAAATCTCCGTTTGAGGGGCCTCAACAAGTTGAGATGGAGGAGCAGAGGATAACCTGTGCAACATATAACTGTAAAGAAAAGGAGAAACAGAAGAAGGTTAAGGAAGCCTCACAACTATTGGTTTCTGAATCTGCGGGAGAAGTAGGATTTATAAATTTTTGGGAGCAACCTTTAAGGGTAGAATTGCAGTCTGAAGAGCCTATATTAATGAAAAAATGGGAAATCTCAGTTTGAGGGGCCTCAACAAGTCGAGATGAAGGAGCAGAGGACAACTCGTGCAACATATAATCGTAAAGAAAAAGAGCAACAGAAGAAGGAGTTTAAGATGCCTCACAAGTATTGGCTCCTGAGTCTGTGGGAGAAGCAGAATTTATAAACTTTTTGGAGCTACCTTTAAGGGCAGATTTTAAAGCACTTCTTTCGAGATTTATGGATACAAGGATGGAGATCGAATGAAAATTCTAGATAAGAATAAGTTTAAGTACTTAGTTTAAGTATTCAAAAGAGTACTGAGTCTGTGGGAGAAGCAAGATTTACAAACTTTTTGGAGTTAGCTTTAAGGGCAGTTTTCAAAGCACTTCTTTTGATGTTTATGGACAAGAGAGACTGATAAGGAATGTGTTTATTGTGGATGGAATTTGTTATTGGTAAAGATTTAAATGTGTATAAGGGAATTTTAATGGTTTATGGACAAGAGAGCCTGATAAGGAATGTGTTTATTGTGGATGGAATTTGTTATTGGTAAAGATTTAAATGTGTATAAGGGAATTTTAATGGTTTATGGACAAGAGAGCCTGATAAGGAATGTGTTTATTGTGGATGGAATTTGTTATTGGTAAAGATTTAAATGTGTATAAGGGAATTCTAATGTTTTAAGTAATGTTCAAATTTGTGTTTTGGAGGGAGTTTATAAAGAATGATGGATAATAATATAAGTATGATATGAAAAGGTTCAGAGTATATTATAATGTGTTTAATGATTGGGTTTTTTATTATTATTATTATTATTTTTAAGAGAAGATAACTTGTTTAATTAAATGTACTTAGATTTGTTTAGGATTTATATGTCTTTTAAGTTTTTTTTGATAGGAGAGAAGATTATGGAGATTGAATGAAAATTTTAGATAAGAAGTTTAAGTTTAAGTACTTAGTTTAAGTATTCAAAGGAGTATTTAGTCTTAATGGTATAATGAATGTTTATATGTTTATTTTTGTGTTTTAGGATAAAGAAAGAGGGAGAGATTAGATTTTATATTGTAGGTATAGATATTCAAAGAAAGTAATGTTTAAATTTGTGTTTTGGAGGGAGTTTATACAGAATGATGGATAATAATATAAGTATGATACTAGAAAATGTTTAGAGTATAGTATAATGTGTTTAATGATTGCAATTATTATTTTTTTAGAGAAGATAACCTATTTAATTTAATGTATTTAGATTTGTTTAGGATTTATATGTGTTTTAAGTTTTTCTTTTCTTTTTCTGAAAAATTTTAATTAAGCCTGTACTCAGCTCTGGGAAGGTTTGGGGAGGGTTTGGGAGGTTTGGGGAGGTGGGGGAGGGTATGGGAGGGTGGGGGGGTTTGGGGAGGGGATTTGTTTTGTAAAATTTAAAAAACTTTCAATAAAAAAAGCAAGTTCTTTAATTAAAAAAGAACTCTTTTGTTCATATTTATGTTAGTTTCATGTCATGTTAAATTAATGGTTTTACATTTTTTGCATCACTGTTATGGAAATTGTCTGAGATTTGCTGGCTGTTTGCCACTGGCGTTTGGAATATATGTTTATTTTGAAGAGAACAAAATGATTTCATTTGTGAAAAATAAGGATTACTTAAAAGATAAGAAAGCAACTATCACAGTAATGGAGGTCTTATCTTTTGAGCAGAAACATAACGGCTTGGCCTGGTTTTGGGGAAAAAAGAAACAAAGAACAATGAATAGTGCAGAACTATTAAAAAGAATGCGATAAATATTAAAAGATACAGTAATTTGAATGAGAACTAATATCTAAGACAATTGAAATGGCTTCTAAGTTAAATCTGCATGGCACTTTCACAGAGACAGTGCGTACAATCCCACATAGTTAAATGAAACTGAAATTAAGGAACCTATATCAGTTACAATTAATTCCTTTTCTATCCATTTCAGAGAAGCCTAGAAGCAGTTGTTTGACACATTTAGAATTTAGAATAGAATAGAGCTGGAAGGGACCTTGGAGGTCTTCTAATCTAGTCCCCTGCTCAAGCAGGAGGTCCTATACCATCTCAGTCAGATAATTGTCCAGTCTCTTTTTAAAAACTTCCAGTGATGGAGTGCCCACGATTTTAGATATACTATAGATATTTACATACAACTCCCAAATCATATGCCTGTATAAGAATGCGTATGATTTCAGAGTTAATGTATATCTCTGCTGTGAACAATTAATTATTTCAATTTGATCATTCTAGCAACTATAATTACTTTGAGCATTTCACTAAGCAGTAAGATAATTTACATGTTTTAAATAAAAGATCACTTAAATCCCTAAAATATATAAACCTGAAATTTTTCAGTTAGCAAAACATTTCTAGACAACAATCATGGTTATGAACAAAATTGCTGAGAATCTGCACGGGAGATATACTGTACGTTGACATGCTATAAAACAATCTGGGCAACTAGTTTTTAATTTCAGAATGTGTATATATATATATATATATATATATATATATATATATATATAATAGGAAATAAAATGATCACCAGGGTGATAAAAACTATAAAATTTATTAAAAAGCGCCTAGCTTTCGCCGTCACCTGCCGGCATCCTCAGGGCTAGTGCGCCAGGGAGTGAGAGAGTCATTTTTATAGGTGTAGTGAAGTCTGCGCACGACTCCTCGACCTCGTCATCGGGCCTGAATAGAGTGACTGCGCACGGCTGGTCTGTTCCTTTCTATTCATTTCAACCGCACGTTCATCTTCCTCCATCCTTCTTTCCCTCAGTTTTATAGTTTTTATCACCCTGGTGATCATTTTATTTCCTATCATGAACATTCCCAGGGTTCATGTTTTTAGTTTTCTTAAACGCGAATATATATATATATATATATATATATATATATATATATATATATATATATATATA
>NW_024098042.1:150000-161965 GCF_016545835.1 Crotalus tigris | reverse complement strand
TCCCTTGTGGATTGTCATTATGAGAGAAGCCTTCCATGGCAGAGTTTGGGGTTTATTTTTATGAGCCGGAGCTCCAGACGGTTTATTGGAACTGAGGTGGCTTTTTCTAGCTTTGCTGGTAGAAGCCCCTTGTTGACACAAATAAAGATGAAATAGAAATGAAATCTGAAGTCCAGATCGGGTGTGTTTCGCAAACATTCCAACCTGTGAAATTGCATCACTGCTAACATTTTGGAATATTACCTGCGAAGTTCCCAAAGAGGTTGTCAAAACATTTCCTGATGATGTATAATTTTGCTGCTTTTAATGAATTCGCATGGCTTTACAGCTAACGGTGGGGTGTGTTTTTTTCTCTCTCTCACTTTTCTTTTTCCTTTTAATTTTTTTTTTAAAAAATATTATCCGTTGTGTGAGAGAGATTCTCAGCCTCTTTTTTTCTTTTGTTCACTTTATTCTTCAAATTGGAGGAGGGTAGACTGGACGCTAAGTCCAACCCCTTGCTGTAAGAGCTCAGCTGGGGAACCAATTTCACATGCAGAGTCTCCTAAATTTTACCTCTGGATGAAAAAAAGGCAAGACACCTACCTGTGATGGATTACAGACAGTCTTTGATTTATAACCATTAATTATAGAGCCTGGATTTTCCATCATGACGGTTCAGAATAACAGAATAACCGAGTTGGAAGGGACCCTGGAGGTCATCTAGTCCAACCCCCTGCTCAAGCAGGAGACCCTATACCAAGGGTAGGCCACCTTGGCTCTTTTATGACTCGTGGACTTCAACTCCCAGAATTCCTGAGCCAGCATGGCTCTGCTTGGAAACCTCTCCCTTTCCCCTCAGCATGGCTGAGGGGATATATGGGATATATTCCTTATATTGGACCTGCTGTAGATTCATTATGGGAACATTTCTAATTGTAATAACGTTTAGGTACATTCAGAAAATTTCCTTCCTTCCTTCCTCCCTCCTTCCTTCCTCCCTCCCTCCCCTCTTCTTCCTTCCTGCCTTCCTGCTTTCCTTCCTCTTTCCCTCCTTCCCTTTCCCTCTCAACCATACATTTTCTTCCTTCCTTCCTTCCTTCCTTCCTTCCTTCCTTCCTTCCTTCCTTCCTTCCTTCCTTCCTTCCTTCCTTCCTCACACCCTCCCTCCCTCCCTCCCTTCTTCCTTCCTTCCTTCCTTCCTTCCTTCCTTCCTTCCTTCCTTCCTTCCTTCCTTCCTTCCTTGTGTACAGATAAATATAGACAGATATATTAGATTGTTGTTGTTGTTGTTAATTGCGAAGTCATGTCCAACCCATCGCGACCCCATGGACAATGTTCCTCCAGGTCTTCCTGTCCTCTACCATCTTCTGGAGTCCGTTTAAGTTCACACCTACTGCTTCAGTGACTCCATCCAGCCATCTCATTCTCTGTCGTCCCCTTCTTCTATTGCCCTCAATCTTTCCCAGCATTAGGCTCTTCTCCAGTGAGTCCTTCCTTCTCATTAGGTGGCCAAAGTATTTGAGTTTCAGCTTCAGGATCTAGATATATAGATATAAAAAGGATCTTTTCTGAAAATACTTGAAGGAAAGCAACAGTAGAGGGACCTGTTGCATTTTTAATAGGAAGTATGTCTCAAGTGTCCATCTATCCCTCTGTTAATGAAGTCTAGGATTGCATTGGCTTTTTTGGCAGCTGCAGCACGCTGCTGGCTCATACTTAAGTGATCACGTGGTTTGCTAAACAGCTGCATGTTTCATTTAACAACTGCAACATTTCCTTTAACAAGCATGGCAAAAAGTGTCATACAATCAGATGTGACTCACGGAGCAGCCTACTTGATAGCAAGGCAAAATCTGGTTCCCCTTGTGGACATAATTCAAGGGCTACCTGTAGACTAGGGGTCTTCAAACTTGGCCCTTTTATGACTTGTGGACTTCAACTCCCAGAATTCCTCAGCCAGCCTCCATTTTGTTTGTTAGATTTAAGACAGAGGTCTTCAAACTTGGCCCTTTTATGACTTGTGAACTTCAGCTCCCAGAATTCCTCAGCCAGCCTCCATTTTGTTTGTTAGATTTAAGACAGAGGTCTTCAAACTTGGTCCTTTTATGACTTGTGGACTTCAACTCCCAGAATTCCTCAGCCAACCTCCATTTTGTTTGTTAGATTTAGAACAGGGGTCTTCAAACTTGGCCCTTTGATGATGTGGACTTCAACTCGCAGAATTCTTCAGCCAGCCTCCATTTTGTTTGTTAGATTTAAGACAGGGGTCTTCAAACTTGGCTCTTTGATGACTTGTGGACTTCAACTCCCAGAAGTCCTCAGCCAACCTCCATTTTGTTTGTTAGATTTAGAACAGGGGTCTTCAAACTTGGCCCTTTGATGATGTGGACTTCAACTCGCAGAATTCTTCAGCCAGCCTCCATTTTGTTTGTTAGATTTAAGACAGGGGTCTTCAAACTTGGCCCTTTGATGATGTGGACTTCAACTCGCAGAATTCTTCAGCCAGCCTCCATTTTGTTTGTTAGATTTAAGACAGGGGTCTTCAAACTTGGCTCTTTGATGACTTGTGGACTTCAACTCCCAGAACTGGCTGAGGAACTCTGGGAGCTGAAGTCCACAAGTCATAAAAGGGCCAAGTTTGAAGACCTCTGTCTTAAATCTAACAAACAAAATGGAGGCAAAATCTGGTTCCCCGTTGTGGACATAATTCAAGGGCTACCTGTAGACTAGGGGTCTTCAAACTTGGCCCTTTTATGACTTGTGGACTTCAACTCCCAGAATTCCTCAGCCAGCCTCCATTTTGTTTGTTAGATTTAAGACAGAGGTCTTCAAACTTGGCCCTTTGATGATGTGGACTTCAACTCGCAGAATTCTTCAGCCAGCCTCCATTTTGTTTGTTAGATTTAAGACAGGGGTCTTCAAACTTGGCTCTTTGATGACTTGTGGACTTCAACTCCCAGAACTGGCTGAGGAACTCTGGGAGCTGAAGTCCACAAGTCATAAAAGGGCCAAGTTTGAAGTCCCCTGCTGTAGACCCTTTGGGTTGTCCAAGTAAATAACATATACCATAATATTTTGCACAGCTGTCAGCCTAATTCCCATGAGGAATTGCATTTCTAGGGTGGTGAAAGTAACAGCCTTTTTAAGAGAGGTGCGTGGATCACACTGAATGTTTGAGGTTACTTTAGAAAAGAGTGAAGAGAGGACGGGTTGAAAGAAAAGAAAACTGAAGGCCTGGCTCAGCAGACCTTTACAGACCCGCAACTGTGGAACCAACAATGTTTTGTGTCAATTGTCTCTCTTCAAAAGGTGTTTGAAATCCACCTTGATGCACACACCTCCAGGAGGATCACGGTTTCTGGGCAAGGTGCGAGATTATGAAACCAAGAAAAAAACAACAGCCCAACCCAATTTATTATTATTTTCACTAGCCTTCTTGGCGGCGAGGGAAAAGTAGGTAGGCCGGGATGATGGAGAGGTGCTTGAAAAAGTTCTTGCCAACTTGACAACTGGGATCAGACACTGGGCAAGGGTGAAGGAGAGACTGGACAAGGGCAGCAAAATGGAGGGTTTCCAGTTGCAGTTTATATGGGGATATGAGGGATCTTCAATGCTTTCTGAGCTGGCTTGTTTTCTTGCAGATGTTGCATTACTCAACTCGGTAACACCATCAGTGTCAGAACAGAGGAGGAGAAGTAGGAGGAGGAGGAGGAGGAGGAGGAGGAGGAGGAGGAGGAGGAGGAGGAGGAGGAGGAACTAGGGAGTAACTAGGGAAGTCCCTTGGTGTCTCTGATATGGGTTATTTGCTGCAGATGTTTTCATGAGCAAAACTAGGTAAATAACATCATGCTAGATAGACGAGGAGGTAGGGTCGTTGGACAAGGAGGAGGAGGAGGAGGAGGTAGGAGGAGAAAGGAGGAGGAGGAGGAGGAGGAGGGGAGGAGGAGGAGAGAACTATAGAGTCCTTGGGTGCCTCTCTGATTTTGGTTTTATTTGCTTGCAGATGTTTATGACAATAAACTAGGTAACACCATCAGTGAGCTAGAACGAGAGTAGGGTTCTGTGGAAAAGGAGGAGGAGGAGGAGGAGGAGAGAGGAGGAGGAGGAGGAGGAGGAGAGGAGGAGGGAGAAAGGAGAGGGGAGGAGGAGGATGGAGGAGGAGGAAGGGAGGGGAAAGGAGGAGGAGGAGGAGAACTATAGAGTCCTTGGTGCTCTCTGATCTTGGTTATTTGCTTGCAGATGTTTCATGACCAAAACTAGGTAACACCATCAGTGCTAGAAGAGAGTAGGGTCTGTGGAAAGGAGGAGGAGGAGGAGAAGGAGGAGGAGGAGAAGGAGGAGGAGAACTACAGAGTCCTTGGTTCTCTCTGATCTTGGTTATTTGCTTGCAGATGTTTCATGACCAAAACTAGGTAACACCATCAGTGCTGGAAGAGAGTGGGGTCTGTGGAAAGGAGGAGGAGGAGGAAGAAGAAGAGGAGGAGGAGGAGGAGGGGGGGAGGAGGAGGAGGAGGAGGAGGAGAACTATAGAATCCTTGGTTCTCTCTGATCTTGGTTATTTGCTTGCAGATGTTTCATGACCAAAACTAGGTAACACCATCAGTGCTAGAAGAGAGTGGGGTCTGTGGAAAGGAGGAAGAGGAGGAGGAAGAGGAGGAGGAGGAGGAGGACAATGACCATGGGGTCTATGATGCTCTGTGGTCTTGTTTCCACCCATTGCTTCTTATTAGTTCTTCCCAGTTCCTTCTCTTTAGGGATATGTCCATTTGTCCATATTCCAAAAGTGTTTTCAAAAGGCAACTGGACTTCCTTGATATTTTTTTTTTAACTTGAAAACATTTTGCTCCTCATCTTTTCATTGTTTAATCAAAAGAAGGACTAGGGGGTGACAGTTTAATGAAGAGAAGGACGAGGGGTGATATGATAGCAGCCTTCCAATATCTCAGAGGCTGCCCCAAAGAAGAGGGAGTCAAGCTATTCTCCAAAGCGCCTGAAGGCAGGACAAGAAGCAACGGGTGGAAACTCATCAAGGAGAGAAGCAACCTAGAACTAAGGAGGAATTTCCTGACAGTCACAATCATTAATCTCTGGAATGGCTTGCCTTCGAAAGTTGTGGTTGCTCCACCACTGGAGTTTTTGAAGAAGAGATTGGACTGTCATTGGTCCAGAATGGTATAAGGTCTTCTACTTGACCAGAAGACTATCTTAGGGGCTTCCACAAAGAAGAGGGAGTCAAGCTATTTTCCAAAGCGCCTGAAGACAGGACAAGAAGCAACAGGTGGAAACTAACCAAAGAGAGAAGCAAGCTAGAACTAAGGAGAAACTTCCTGACAGTTAGAACAATTAACCAGTGGAACAACCTGCCTCCAGAAGTTATGGGTGCTTCAACACTAGAGGTTTTCAAGAAGAGATTGAACAACCAATTGTCTGAAATGGTATAGGGTTTCCTGCCTGAGCAGGGGGTTGGACTAGATGACCTCCAAAGTCCCTTCCAATTTTGGTTGTCCAGTTTCTTCTTAAAAACTTGCAGTGTTGGAGCATTCATCGCTTCTGGAGGTATGTTGATCCACTGGCTAATTGTTCTCACTATCAGGAAATTTCTCCTTAGTTCCAGGTTGTTTCTCTCCTTGATTAATTTCCATCCATTGCTTCTTGTCCTTCCTTCAGGTGCTTTGGAGAATAGCTTGACTCCCTCTTCTTTGGGGCAGCCCCTGAGATACTGGAAGGTTGCTATCATGTCCCCCCTCGTCCTTCTCTTCATTAAACTAGACATCCCCAATTCCAGCAACCGTTCCTCATACGTTTTAGCCTCCAGTCCCCTAATCATCTTTGTTGCTCTTCTCCGCACTCTTTCTAGAGTAGTTTTGTAGTTGATATTTGTTATTCCGTTGACTAACAGTTTCTCCACCCTTGCCATCCAGGCTAGATTGTCCTACCTTCAAGAGCAAAAGATTTCAGGGGATTCTTCTCCTATCTCTAGGAGGAAGGTTCTAGAAGGTTTTCATCCTTGGTTTTGTATAGGAGGCCCTATACCATTCCGGACATCCTGTTCAATGAAGGTAGGATATAGTAGGTGGACCAGGCTTTCCAGATTCTGTTAGGATGTCCTTAGTGGGAACAATTAACCAGGAATGTCTTTCTTCCAGAAGTTGTGGGTGCCCCATCCTTTGGAAATTTTTAAGAATAGCCTGGACAGCCACTTGTCTGGACTGGTATAGGTTCTCCTGCTTGCGCAGGGGGCTGGACTAGAAGACCTCCAAGGTCCCATCCAGTTCTGTTATTCTGTTATTCTGTATTTGAATAGCTGGGGAAGTTCTCGAATTGAGTTGTCAGCCAGGTATGTTCTCTTCCTGTGGTGGTTCCAAGGACATGGAGCAATGATTACAAAGTTCTTTATAGCCAAAAGTTCAACCAAGTAACGCATGAGCTAGTTAGTCCAAAACGAAACAGGGCTGGCTGTTCCAGTCGTGTTCCAGATATGAATATTCTTCTTTTTAAGTAATTAAAATAACAAACTGAAGATAACTGTGCATGAATAAGGATAAGTCAGAATTTCCTTTCCTCTGCCTACACAGTGTCAAAAACCTAACATCACCTGCTGGCCAGGTAATTAATACCTGCCAATTTAAATTTATCCACTCTTACTATTTTTAAGTTACTTTTGACTCGTAAGAGGGTGAGAGAAAACCAGAGGAAAATTATCAAAGTTTTATCTCCTGCACATCCAGGTGGTAAATTCAAAGAAGCTAACATTTAACCTCGCTTGCAACGGTTTTCTCATTATAGCCACTAATGTTAGTTCCCATTAAACAGCTGGCATATGTACACACACACACACACACATATATATATATATAAAATAATGTTAAAAATCAAAGAATAATGATTCCTGGGTATATACATAGTGATAAAAAAGGCATTCACCAGGAGATAAAAACAATACAGTTTTAATAGATAAAACCAAGCTTTCAATGGCTAGAAATCTGCCATCATCGTCAGGGTACAAACCAACTGGTAATATATATACAATATTTTAATGATTTTGCATTTGAGGGAACTTTTTCCTATTTAAAAAGACTATTTGCGTGAAGGGTAGAAGAATTTGTAATCCACCAATTCTCCACGGAGACTCTGAAATTCTTTATTGGTTCATGGAGGAGAAATTAAAATTAGATGCATACCTTGGGCTCAGGTAAAAAGTAGCTTGTTTGGTTTGGACTTAATGTAGGGTATGAAGCCAGCTAACCATGGCTTATTTGATAAGCGCTGGTTTGGTTCTTCAATAAACAATAGTTTAGGGAACTGGAGTTTAATGTAAGGTAAAAAACCCCACTCATTTCAGCCCCCTCCCCCAAGATATATAGTAGGGAACAATATTTTTCAAACTTGGCAACTATAAGATGTGTGGACTTCAACTCCCAGAATTGAACTTGATAACCCCTAGCAGTTGATCCTCAATTATTCATTACCAGTTTAAATCTGCCCACATTTGCAAATTCTTTATTTACCAGATTCTTTTATTTTCCTTCCTTCCCTCCCTGCCTGCCTCTCTTCTTTCTCTTTCTCTTTCCCCTTCTCCTTCCTTCCTTCTTTCCTCTCCCCCCGCTTCTCTTCCCCTCTTCCCTCCCTCCATTTCCTTCTTTCTCTTTCCCCCTTCTCCTTCCTTCCTTCTTCCCCTCTTCCCTTCCTTCCTTCTTTCTCCTTCCCCTTTCCTTCCTTTTCCTTCCTTCCTTCCTTCCTATCCTCCCACTTCTCTTCCCCTTTCTATTTATATATCTGCTTTTAAAAACATTTCATTAAAAAAAACTAAAATAAACATTTCAGGCCTCTGAACCCAACTTTTGAGAACTCAGTTCAGATAGAGATAACATGAGGCTGAATATTTGGAAAGAGGTCTTGGTGGGCTGGTTTTCCTATTAGCTGCAACATGACCGAGAATGAAGGTGCATCAAAAGAACATCAGAAATTGGACCTGACATAATGATAATGATGATGATGATGATAATAATAATAATAATAATAATAATAATAATAATAATAGAGTTGGAAGGGACCTTGGAGGTCATCTAGTCCAACCCCCTGCTCAGGCAGGAAACCCTATACCATTTCAGACAAATGGCCGTCCAGTCTCTTCTTAAAAACTTCCAGTGTTGGAGCACTCACCGCTTCTGGAGGCAAGTAGTTCCACTGGTTAATTGTTCTAACTGCCAGGAAGTTTCTCCTTAGTTCCAGGTTGCTTCTCTCCTTGATCCATTTCCATCCGTTGCTTCTTGTCCTGCCTTCAGGGGCTTTGGAGAATAGCTTGACTCCCTTTTCTTTGGGGCAGCCCCTCAGATACTGGAAGATTGTTATCCTGTCTCCCCTGGTCCTTCTCTTCATTAAACTAGATATACTTTCTCTTCCTTGTTTTGATGAACCAGATAAATTAAAACAAAACCAACTAACAGATCATTCATGAATCTGGACTACTGGATCCCAACAGTTCTCTCAATCAATGCAAATTAAATCATCAGAATTTGGATAGAACTGATTTGGTTGATGAAAATGCTAATATGATAAAATGATAGTCCTGCATCCAGTTTTGGTCACCTCGATGTAAAAAAGATGCTGAGACTCTGGAAATAGTGCAGAGAAGAGCAACAAAGATGATCAGGGGACTGGAGGCTAAAAGGAACAATTGCTAGAATTGGGTATGTCCAGTTTAATGAAGAGAAGGACCAGGGGTGACATGATAGCTGTCTTGAGGGGCTGTCAAAGAGTGGAAGGGATCCACCTATTTTCCAAAGCACCTGAGGGCAGGATAAGAAACAATGGATGGAAACTGATCAAGGAGAGATTTAACCTACAAATAAGGAGAAATCTTCTGACAGGGAGAACATTCAACCAGTGGAACAGAAGTTGCCTTCAGAGGTTGTGGGCGCTCCAACACTGGAGGTTTTTAAGAAGAGACTGGACGGCCATTTGTCTGAAATGCTATAGGATTTCCTGCTTGGGCAGGGGGTTGGACTAGATGACCTCTAAGGTCCCTTCCAACTCTGTTGTTCCAAGTTCTAACTGCACATGGCTGTGTTTGAAAGGCTTCCAATTTGGCTCAGTCACAAAATCCTGGGAGTGAATCATTTCTGAGAGTCAGAAATCCAGACTTTAGAGATCTTATGGCTCATTCTTCAAAGTGAATCACTGCAGCAAATGTTCACCGCTCTGGTGATTCCCAGAGTCAACAAACCAACTTAACCCTTCATGGACTTTTTAAAATCCAGAACGAGTGTTCGCACCAATCCATTTTGATCCATCTAGAACAGACATGTCAAACACAAGGCCCGGGGGCCGGATGTGGCCCGCAAAGTGGTTTCATGTGGCCCGCAATGCCATCCTGGAAACAATGAGGGAACAGCCCCCCAGGCCGGCCGGGAGCCAATGTACAATTTTGTGGTGGCCATCTATGCTGAAACACATTTAGTCTTAGCTCCACAAGGCCGTCTGGAAACAGTGAGGAACCAGCCCCTGCCGTGTTGGCCCCGCACCCTGGGTGCATGCTGGGGAGGTGTCACCCTTTGTGAGAAATGAAGAAATGGACCATGCCTTGGCGCTTGCCTTGGTCCCATCCCCTTCTGCCAGAGACCCTCAGATCTGTCCCACTCCTGCCCAGGCCCCCACAGGCACCCTTGATGCGAATGATGTAGAGCTGGCCATGCCCACCCAGTAGGCCACCCCCACTCCATCCACGCCCACCCAGTAGGCTGCACCTACCCGCCCCCCTGAGGGCAACCGCAATGCTGATGCGGCCCTCAATGAAATTGAGTTTGACACCCCTGATCTAAAACTAGCCCAACTCCCTGCTAGAGCAAGAGTCGCTATAACAGGGTTGTCGAACTGGCAGCCCATGGGCTGGATGTGTCATGCACAGGCCATGCCCACCCCAGCTCCACAAAGGCAAAAGACATTGTGATACATTGTGATACGTCACATGATGTGATCGAGTTTGATATGCATGCCCTATACCATTTCAGACAAATGGTTGTCCATTCTCTTCTTGAAAAACTCCAACTCTGGAGGCAGGTTGTTCCAGTGATTAATTGTTTTCACTGTCAGGAAATTTCTCCTCAGTTCTAGTGTGGGAAGTCAGCCCCTCAGAGAAGGAAATAGTAAAAGGGCAGAAAAATATATTTCCTCAAAGGATCTTGAAGAGGCAGAAAAGCATGCCCAGTTTTTCTTAATAGCCCCAGGTCTCCCTTCCCCAAGCAGAAACCAGCTCTGTAGAAATGCAGATGGAGGCCCCCAGCTAGACGATTAAGACGACAAAGACACCTAAAATCTACATACCCCACCTAAACTCTAATACAGGACATAATAGGATTAACCCACAGATGCCAAAGGGTACACCCAGACACAGGTCAAAATACATGACACAGGAAATACAAAGCCTCAAAACAGGAACAGGAAACAACTCCAAACAAAAGGCTCAAGAGGGTATAAAAACCCATTCCCTGCATGTGCTCAGCCCTTTTTTTCTCTCTTTTCTGCCAGAACCATCTTTCTGTCTTGCTCTCCTCTTCAATAAACTGTAACCTTCTTTTTAAAGCAGTCACCATGTTGTTTATTCCCGGCTTAGACTGAACCACGATGAAGACTTTTCTTCCAACAATAGTTTGCTTCTCTGCTTGATTAGTTTCCATCCGTTGTTTTTTCTCCTGCTACTTTGGAGAATAGTTTGACTCCCTCTTCTTTGGGGCAGCCCCTCATATACTGGAAGACTGCTGACATGTCACCCGTCATCCTTCTCTTCATTAGACTTGACATACCCAGTTCTTGTAAACATTCTTCATATGTTTTATCCTCCAACCCCCTGAATGAAATAGACTAGGTGGAGGCCTGTAGTTAAGCAGCCTGCTGAAGCCATGGGATAAGCTGATTTTGTGGGAAGATTACTTTTGTGGGAAGAATACAGAGAAAGAAATATTTTAGTAAATATTAAAAAGGCAGAATATATTTCCCCAAAGGAATAATGGAGAAGATCTTAAAAAAAAGACAGAAACCAGCCCCCAGAAATCACCCCCAGCCCCAAGGCAGAGGCCAGCTTTTAGAAATGCAAATTTAATAATCCTTTCAGGAAGGTTGGAGCCACCGAAGCTAGAAATTAGGAAGACAAAGACACCTAAAATCTACATATCCCCTCCCAAATTCCAAGGACAGGAGACATAATAGCATTAACCCACCAATACCAAAAGGGCACACTCAAAGTACATGACACAGGAAATACAAAGTCTCAAACAGGAACTGGAAACAACCTCAAGCGCCCCAGAAGGTATAAAAACCCACCGCACTGCTCCATGTGGTCAGTTGTTTTTCCCAGAGCCATCTTTCTGTCTGGCTCTGCTCTTCCATAAACTGCAACCTTCTTTCTAAAGCAGTCTCCATTTTGTTTATTCCCAGCTTGGACTGGACCCTGATGAAGATTTTTCTTTCAACACTTTACTACCGTAAATATGCGAATATCTCTTTCTGGTTAATATCTGGAGACCCTTTCCAACTCAAGAGTCCTGAGCAATTAAGAACCTCGTCTGTTTTTCCCTAGCAATGCTTTTTCTTGTTGTACAATTCTATGATTGAGGAACATCCTGAGAAGGTATACAACAACTCATCATGCCCAACTTGACACGGCCAACTTGCTGTGGGACAATGTGCCATAGCCAACTTGCTGCGGGACAAAAACACTGTGAGACAAGAGTTACACTAATATTGAAGAAGTGGTGAAACAGAATCATTAAAGAAAGGATGCAAAAGGAGGGACAGGATAAAATTTGAAGGGCAAAAGTCAAAATAATATTTTATCAGTTTCAAATAACGAAATTGAATTGTTGTCCTGCAACAAGGGGGTTGGCTGTAGTGAGTTGTCCCATTTCTTAATGCAAAACACATACCCTGGAGCTTGGCTCTGCATATCACTTGCAAAGGGTTCTGGACAGGTGGCGAAAGAGAGGAG